>NC_062289.1:1500000-1587500 GCF_902655055.1 Lutra lutra | reverse complement strand
AAATGTATTGCTTCATTAGCCTCTGGTGATTGGTATAAAGACCGCTGACATGGACATAGGCGCTCTGGTACTCAGTATTCTGATTCTGATTTGAATGAGCAAGAATTTAAAATTGCATTAAAGCACAATGTGCCCTTGAGAAAGGAAGGAGAAAGACGTAAAGAAGAGAAAGACGGAGCCGGGCCTGTCCCATCTGTTAACCCTTGGACAGACACCTGTCACTTGCACGGCATCCTGGGCTGACCTAACCTGCCCAAGAATCCGGAGGATTAAAATCACGGAAATTACCCTCTCGGGGCTGAGGCCGCAAGTCTGAAGACTAAGGCCACAGTCCTTCCGAGGTCCCAGGGAGGCTCCTCCCTGGTCTGGGGCTGCCTCTGGCACTGACTGCAGCCCCGGCATCCCATGGCCCCCTGGCCACACTGCAGTCTCTGCCTCTGTGGCCCTCCTCCCTTTGCACATGTCTGCCTCTGTGTCCAAATATCCCCTCATACATGGACGCCAGCCATGGGGTCAGGCTCATCTACCTGCAGAGTCAGCTCATCCGTACTGACAGCATCTGCGCAGACCTTGTTTCCAAATGAAGTCACGCTTACCAGTCAGGGTTGGGACATGAGCAAAACTCTCAGGGGACACAATTCGACCCCCAAGGACAGAGTCAAGGTATTTGGTTCCTGCCCTTATTGTGTTAAGAGTAAACTCTTACATTCTTTCATACTTTATACATAATAAGGTCAGTTTAACAAGAAGTTGTGTTTTATACATTTTATACATTTATACCCTTTTTTTAGCATCTTATTTTTTTTAATTTTTCAGTGTTCCAAGATTCATTGTTTATGCACCACACCCAGTGGTCCATGCAATCTGCGCCCTTCTCAAACCCACCACCAGACTCACCCCACCCCCCACCACCCTCCCCTCCAAAACCCCCAGTTTGTTTCTCAGAGTCCACAGTCTCTCATGGTTCGTCTCCTCCTCCGATTTCCCCCAACTCACTTCTCTCCATCTCCCCATGTCCTCCATGTTATTCCTTATGCTCCACAAGTGAGTGAAACCATATGACAATTGACTCTCTCTGCTTGACTCATTTCACTCAGCATAATCTCCTCCAGTCCCATCCATGCTGACACAAAAGTTGGGTATTCATCCTTTCTGATGGAGGCATCATACTCCATCGTGTATATGGACCACATCTTGCTTATCCATTCGTCCATTGGAGGGCATCTTGGTTCTTTCCACAGTTTGGCGACCGTGGCCATTGCTGCTATGAACATTGGGGTACAGATGGCCTTTCTTTTCACTTTATCTGTATCTTTGGGGCAAATAGCCAGTAGTGCAATTGCAGGGTCATAAGGTAGCTCTAGATATATGCAAATGACACTACAGACAAAGGGCTGATATCCAAGATCTATAAAGAACTTCTCAAACTCAACATATACAAAACAGATAATCATGTCAAAAAATGGGCAGAAGACATGAACAGACACTTCTCCAATGAAGACATACAAATGGCTATCAGACACATGAAAAAATGTTCATCATCACTAGCCATCAGGGAGATTCAAATTAAAACCACATTGAGATACCACCTTACACCAGTTAGAATGGCCAAAATCAACAAGACAGTAAACAGCAAGTGTTGGAGAGGATGTGGAGAAAGGGGAACCCTCTTACACTGTTGGTGGGAATGCAAGTTGGTGCAGACACTTTGGAGAACAGTGTGGAGATTCCTATACCCACTTTTTAATGTCAGCATGTTTTGAGAGGTGGTGGGAACATTCGGAGAGCCGCTCTGCCTATGATGAGTGTCTCAACAGCAATGTGTCTCAGGGCTGCAGGAGCGGGAACGTTTCCACTCTCTCCTTCAGTTCCGGGGGTCAAGTAATCACTCCTATTTCTTACCAGATAGAATACTAACTTCCTCCAACTTGCAATTTTTCATTATCAACAAATCCTGTAAAGTTTCCACAATCCTGTAAAGAAAGCATTCTCTACAGGTTGTGTGCCACACAGATTTTATCCTACATCAACCTTAATGGTTAGATAATGTCATCAAAAGGTTGGATACAGCTTTGGGATTTTTTTCTTTCTTTTTCCCAGTGGGAGTCTCTTCTCACCAGCAGACTCTGGGCAGCTGCTCATCTTAGACCAAAAGAAAAAGTAGGAAGCACGAAGTGTGCCTTAGTTCATCCGAGCTGCTGTAGCGACACCACAGACAGGTGGCTTAGGAACAGCAAACATTTCTTTCTCACTGTTCTGGAGCCCAGAATTCTGAGGTCAGGGTGCCTGTAAGGTCAGGATCTGGTGAGAACGCTTGTCCAGGTGACAGGCCCTCACAGCGCCCCGGTAGTGGGAGGGCTGGGAAGCTCTGTGGGGTCCCCTCTCTGAGGGCTCAGGTTCCAATTGTGATGCTCCGTCCTGATGACCAGATCACCGCCCGGAGGCCGGCCTCCTGCTCCATCACACTGGGCACTGGGATTTAAGCCAGTGGGCTTTGGGGACACACATATTCAGAGCATGGTAAAGGGCATGGAGTGGGGGCAGGGCATGAGCCATGGCTAACTGCCTGGAGAGGGTCTCCCAGGAATTCGTCGACTGGAGGATGAAAGGGGACATGGACTGTGGTGGGCGACCTGCAAGCTGTTCTGTGCAGGCGTCCCTGGACTCCTCAGGGGTCCAGATGTGTTGAGTCCTTCATGGCTTGGCCCTGGGCCCCGTGAATGTCATGTGATCAGTTGTCCTTGGAGAGGGGGAGGCCGGACTTATGATGTTTGTCCCCTTCAGTGGCATGAATGCTCCCGCCTCAGCTGGTGTCGAGCTGCCTCACGCAGGCCCAGAACAGAGTTAAGTAAGAGATGTGAGGTGGCACATGGTGACCTCATCACACTCAGAAGTGACCTCATAGGAAGTGGACAATGAAAAAGTCATGCTGTGATGTGCTTCGAGTTTCTCTCATCGACACTGATGCCTAAGGCAGTCCTTAGTTCTCACGTGACTTAGTGCTAATGTAACATTTAGTGATGGCCACGTGGGATGACAGCAGGCGAGGCTCTGGACCCCTCGAGGGTTTGCCTGCCCTCAGTTCCTGCTGCCTGCACCTTCTGGGCGGCCTGGACACCCTCATCCATGCCGGGGTTCATTACCAGTCCACACACTGATGGCCACAACATGGAAAGCTCCATCCTTTGTCCCCGGCCAGGGGCATCTGGACCTCCTCCCGGCCGTCGGGCCAGCAGCCAGTGAACACACCACTCTCGGCTCTGTGTCCGCCCCCCGCCCAGCTCGGCCCTTGCCGTCTCGCTGCCTTCGGTGCGATGTGGCATCTTGCCACTCCCACCTCCTGCTCCTGCCTGCTCTGCGGCCACTGCTGTCTATCTGCAGCAGGGGTGCGGTGTCTGCGCTGGCCCTCCTTCTGCCCGGACCCCTCCTCAAACTCGGTCTCCACTCCCTCTGCTCTCCAAAGAGGAGCTGCATGTTCTTCCTGAGTTGAAGATGCCATTGCGTGGCCCCCACAGCTTCTGATCCGCTGCTCCAGGCCCCGGTGCCCGTCCCTCGTCCTCACCTTCCTCCGACGTCCCCCTGGGGGCACAGGTGCACCTGCTGTTCTGCTCGCAAGTGTTACTTCCCTGGGTTTCTTGCGTGGGTTTTGCATTTTGCCAGCCTTGTGATGCTTTCCGGACTTGAAGCCTGCCGCTTAAACATGCATGTGTCGCAACGTAGAATCTGTACCTTTTTGGAAATGCCTCCTCCCTCCGGCTGTAACACGTGCAAATTTCGTACCTTCCGCATTCACTCGCTGCCCGCACTGCAGACCCGCAGGGCTCCTCCTCACCCCGTGTGAGTGAATACAGATACTCCGTGGACCCAGTGATCTTCAGAAGATGTCCGGTGAGTAACGCAAGTGTCACTCTCATAACTCTGCAGTGAGCACGGATGATTTCTGTAATGAATCCATGTTAAAGTAAAGCTAAGTTGCTTGATTTCAGCTGGTTTTCTTGTACAGGTTAAAAATGCTGATAAGGGATCGTAGCTCTCCAAAGCGTTTGATCAGGCTTCCTTCTTTTTCCCATAGAACTCATATTAACCTTCCTTGGGCCCACGATGTTTCCAGAAGCACAGTGTGGATGTGCCGAGACTACTGAGATCCTAACACAAAGCAGGAAATCCAGCTGTGGGTCAGATGGACCTGGAGGTGCCTATTTATTACGCTGTAACCTGGGACCTTAACTTGCAAAGATCATTCTCTTTCAGAGAGAAATCACTTTTCTCTGGTCAAGACTAGCATTTCATTGTTCAGGTTCTCTGTCCCAAATCATTCCCATCTATGGCTTGATGTTGACGATCTGGGTAACTATGACCCAAATGAATTACTGAAGAGTTAGGTCTGATTCTTATATGGAGAAACTATTCTTAAGATAGCTGATGAGTGTCGGGTGCATAAAAGAGTGCTGGATTAAAAAAGGTTTGCCTGAAAAGATGCTTGGGAATACGAATGCAGCTGTAACAGCAGCTAAGAGTCAATCTGCTACAAACTTACACACTCAGAGCACGCGTGTTTCTTGCGGTGCAGGACCCCTGCCTCGGGCATCGGAGGAGGTGGGTGTCGTGGCCGTGAGCGCACACAGCCAAGGGTCTCTGGGCACGGAGCGGGCATGTGCATGTGTGAAAGTATTTTGGAAGGGAGATAGTGGTGAATTTTTATTCTTGAGGGACCAGTGCATGAGAAACCTCCTTTTAAAGAGCGTGTCCCCAGGAGTTTTGCTGCTTCTCACCCTAAGAGCCTGAGCTAAGCCAGAGGAGCCCCAGAAGACTCACCGTCTGACCAGCTTTCCGCAGGAGCCCCGTCAGGTGGCCAGCAGTGCTGCAGGTGGAGGGCCTCCCTGCGGCCCGTGCTGGGTCCATTAAATCCTGGTGGGATTGAAACAAATAAATAAATAAGGAGAAATAAATTTTTAAAATCTTATATTTAAGGAGAAAAAGAGGAAAACGGGCTGCAATTCATTTTCTTCTTGTCATCATCGTTTCCAACACTCACAAACAAAAAGGAGCTGAAATCTGAAAGATAATTTGGAAAGCATTTAAGTGTCACAATAAATAGGAAGCACGCTAAAAAAGGCAAGATTATTTTCAGCAAACTCATACCATTTGGAATCTACACATTTTAAAAATGTTTTAATGTGCTGATTTCTGTATCTGTTTCCGCAGAAGTGCCTCATTCTTCGAACATGATTCATCGCGAATAAGTTTCTGGTAAATGAAGTTTTCATAAACATTTTCCTATTTCTTTTTGCTGTTTGCGGTTCCTCCCGGTTCTGCTCTGCTCCTGCCGAGGGTCGTTCCGGACCGAGCGTGGGACGCGCGGGGCGGCCCGTGTCCTTCTGCGCAGAGCGCGGCCGCCGCGGGGGAAGCGCCAAGGGATTGGGGTCCGCCTCCCCGCGCTCCGTCTCCTCTCCGGGCGTTGGGTCGGGGCCGACCGTCCTCGCGGAGGAAGCGGGAACGTGGACGAGGATCGGTTTCCTCCGGCCGAGAACCGTGGGCGCGTTTCCAAACCTGCGCAAACGCCCACCAGATCCGCGCCCCGACGCCGCCGCGCCCCGACGCCGCCGCGCCCCGACGCCGCCGCGCCCCGACGCCGCCGCGCCCCGACGCCGCCGCGCCCCGACGCCGCCGCGCCCCGACGCCGCCGCGCCCCGACGCCGCCGCGCCCCGACGCCGCCGCGCCCCGACGCCGCCGCGCCCCGACGCCGCCGCGCCCCGACGCCGCCGCGCCCCGACGCCGCCGCGCCCCGACGCCGCCGCGCCCCGACGCCGCCGCGCCCCGACGCCGCCGCGCCCCGACGCCGCCGCGCCCCGACGCCGCCGCGCTCCTGCGGCAGCGCCGACCCTCACGGGCACTAGAGTCACGCAGGAGCCGCTGCGTGCAAACCCGAGTCGGCCGCGCACCGCGCTCCCGGGACCCGCGGCCTGCTGTGGGCTTCGGGGCCCGCGCAGGGTGACCCAGGGGCCAGGGAAGTCAGCCCCACCGCCCCGCCCGGCAGAACGGCTCGCCTCAGCCAAGCCCGCGCAGGACCCCACGCACGTGCAGCCGTTCCGCCTTCCCCGCGAGCAAACCCGGAACGAGCCGGGCCTCAAGCCCGGGACCCGTGCGCGGTCTGCCGGGAAGCGGCTGCCCGGGGTCCCTTGGAGCGCAGGGACCGAGCCGCGTTCCGCCCGTCCGTGGCCACGGGTGAGGGGTCTGGAGCTCGCTGTACCGCGGCCTCTCCGCGCGAGAACGCGTGGGCGGGCGGTTCCCCAGCGACCGAGCGCCGCGGCCCCCGGGGTCCCCTCCCTGCGCTCGGGCAGAGCCTCAGTCTGCACGAGCCGTTCCCACCGCGGGGCTCCCGCAGCCGCCACGCTCATTCCCACGGTCCCCGCGGGGCTTTGTCCTCGGGGCAGGGGCTGGCTTGCTGAGGAAGCCCGGGTCTCCGTTCCCAGTTCGTAAGTGGGGTCTGAGCCCAGTTTCCTTCTGGATAGTCCACGGTCTGTGTCAGAAACCGGACAACCCTTCCGCCCTTCTTTTGCTACTTCCCGGCCCTATTTCTGCTCCAGACGCCAACCCACATCCTTCTGTTCTCAAACCTTTCAGGCGGACACGTCTGGGCTGACTCGCGGTAATGGAGAGAAGAGAACCGTTAATCTGGGTAAACTTTCTGTCCTTGATGTGTCCTCAGGAGGGAAGGTGACCCGGGACGCAGCGCCAGGGAGCTGGGGTGCTGTCCCCAGTGCGTCCAGGGACTTGGCAGCTGAGAAAAAGCTGGGTCTCCCACAGTCCCCAGGGACGTCCACACTGCACCCTGCAAGGGGTCGCGATGAGAGTCTGTGATGTGTGCTCAACCACAATTAAAAATAAAAGGTTCTCCTAAAGCACACCACAATGAAAACAAAAGCCTCCATGGCAGTTACCCGAAGTGCTCTCTTGTAATAAAGTGTAGCCTCGGACATGTTTGCCTCTAAGGGAGCAGGGACACTGAAGAAGCTTGTCTTTCTGTAACTTAGGACACTGGGTGCTACGTGGGGTCCCCTCTGGCTGATCCAGACTGTTACAGTAAGGGAGTTATAATTTATGAAACTAAGGGTTTCAGTTCAAAACCCAACCAAGAAGAAGCCACCTGCCAGAGGAGTGAGGAGACCGGTCCTCCCAGATGACCTGTCTGCTGTGAAGTTCCCTAAGATGGGACCAGTCCTGCTGACAGCTCTTCACTGCTCAGAGTGAGGGCTTCACTCTCCAGAAAGACCACCACCACATCATACATGTGTTCAAAGCTGATAAGCTAAGACCATCAACTACCAAGCCCTATCGTGACAGACAAATGGATCCAAAACCTTCCATCTTGTCCTACTAGGGTCACCTTGTCAGAGGTTTTTGAAATACCTGTGCAGGGTTCCGGGATGGCCCCACTCATGGTCTCCTGTCACCCTCAGACTCCAACCCTGCTGGGGACACTTCCGGACCCGAGAGGTGGCCAGGACCTCCAAGCCAGCAGCAGCAGTGTGGGGAGTCTCCTAGTTACGGGACACCTGTTTTCCTCAATGTGACGCCCAGCAATGGTGGTGGTGCCCATGGGGTGTTCTGGGGGCAGGTGGACCCACCCCCTGCCTCCCCGCACAGTAGCACAGGCTTACTCTTCCCTGCACCAGGCTCCAACCCTCCGTCCCGTTTCTCACTCCCAGCAGCTCCGCGGCCCGGGCACTTGACTCTGCCTCTGCTGGAGGCTGGGGCTGGGGCTGGCGCAGAGGCAGCGGCTGCTTGTGGTCTGCCTTCTCCTGGGGCCTGCAGTATCGCTGATCAGGAGGATGGAAGCTGGACAGGGAGATAGAAGGCACAATCCAGAGCAGAACCTGGTTAAGAAATAGCACAGCGGGACGAAAAGAGAGCCCGGGCATGACGGATGTACTCCTTGGGCTTCCTCCTTGCAACCTGCTCTTCTCTGGAAGGAAACCGCATGCAGGTGGGGGCGTTACTCTGGGCTCCCATCGTGCAGGGCAATTGCAGCGGCGCCAAGAAATAGAGATTTTGTTTACAGAAAATGGTCCAAAAAGTGAACAGGCAAGAGTACTCCCTTCCCAACCGCCTACCTCTAGTTGTTTAGGTTTTATCATTTACTGGCCCAATTTTATCTTTTTAAAATCAAACATGTGGCCCTCCTGGCTCATTTGTGATGGCTTAGGCCTAACGGGTTTCACATGAGGAACGAGCGGCGAGGCCAGCTGGCCACGGCTCAAAGGTGAAGTTTCCGGCTCTGACATGCACTGTTCCCGCCGCGAGGAAGACAAGACTGGGCCTTGTCGGGCTGCGGCGAGGAAGAGGTTAGTTGAAGGGATGCCAGGGAGTGCCGCGCTTGTGGAGAGCACGTCCTCGATGAAGACGAGCGATGAGCGTGACGGCAGGCCCCGTGATCTCCGGTCTCTGTGTTCTCCCTCGCAGCTGTTTGCTGATACAAGGGAAGTCCTTCGTTTAGGACATGGATGCACCATAGGCATATTTTACTCCTGCGCACACAGACTTATCTTCTCTGTGTTTCCATCCCTCTGTTTCCCTAGAGTGTGCAACCAAGTGCAGAGGAATTAGGAAGTGACCAGTAACCACTCTGCAAGTGCGGGCCCCACCCCAGGGCTCTCTTGCCCACCTTGGGTCCATGTGCTGCCCTGTGGCGGTGGCGGGAGACACACGCGTGAACGGGAGCAAATGATGAGGCAGATCCATGTGACGCTGCTGGTTAGCATCCACGCCTGCTGCGGGCCACGTAAGGACACGTACCCACGCTGCCCGCAGTCACCGGGCCGCCTGAACTCATTAGAAACAGATCGGATACTAGCAAGCCTTGATTATCAGACAGTTTACTGGCCCAGGGTACAACCGCCTCAGAAGGAGACTCGCTGTGGCTGGAAAATTCAAAGCAGCTTAGAGTCAAAGGCTGTTCAGATGACGGCAGACGGGAAGGCAGAGCCCACCCAGGAGTCCCGGCCTCTCCATGTGTTTCCATGAAACCCGGTGCGGAGTCTTTCCTGAAGACAACACATGCAGGAGACGTTCCTACAAAACTCTCCCCGAAAATTATTCTGAAAATGTAGCTGCCGGCTTCACTTCCATCAGTAGAAATACCTCTGCGTGACCGAGGAGGGTTAATTTACTGAAGTGTTAACATTCACCAAGTATTTCTACAAGCCCCGGCCTTTGTGCTTAGACTTTGCGGTCCACGTTTTGGAAAGACAAGAGGAGGGACGCTGGCCCGAGCTGTGCAGACGGGTTTAGCTGGGGTGCGTGTGGGTCATAAGCGCCACAGGCACATTATGATTTTCTGCCAGCATCTCTAGATGCTGTAAACGAGAAGCCTCCTCATTTGGGGGCATCTGGCTGGGCACCCTTCTCCAGGGAGGAAGGGCTCCCTGTCGTTTGTTTTGTGCTTTTGAGCCCAATCTGCCTCATGAGGGTTTCCTGGGCCCTTTCCCACATGGACCCTGAACCCCCTGCCAGGTCTCAGCCCTCAGCTCCCTCCCCTCTCAGGCTCACTTTGCAAGTTGCTGTTGAAAAGGGCCCTTTTAGGGGATGTGAATCCTAACCCTGAATCATCCCTGCCTCTCCTGGTCCGCACAGCTCCTTAACACCCTGGCGAGCAGTCTGAGCCCCCTAGGTCCTTCTGCCTCCATTTCTGGGGGGCAGAGGTGGCTGAAGACAGCACAGATGATAACAGACACAACCCAGGAAACTTGCTTTATTTCATTGAAATTGGAAATGTCCTAAATGCTTGCTCCCCTCCTGTCCACCCCTTGCTAAGAACCTGATCTCTCCCCCGGGATAACAGGTGGGCGCAGGTGTGTGAAGGGGGCTAGACACGGTCCTACTTCCCTCTGTCCTCACTGGAGAACCGCCGTGCAGGGCCATGCTACGTGGCTGCTCCTTCATGCCCTCCGCACTTGTCACTAACCTCACCTCTGTTCCCCCAGCTCCCGCCCCTTCACCACGGGTGGGCCGCATGAGGCCCAGGCTCACCAGGCTAGGATCATCCCAGAAAGAAGCAGAGTGTGTGCACTAGTGTCACAGTGGCTGGTGTATGCTCTCTAGGGGCTCGGTGATCGAGCATAGGTTGTACGCAGACTATCCCATATGGAGAAAGACGTAGCTCTGTAATGTATGTAGAATTGGACACAGAAATTTTCATACGAATAATTATAAAAACTGATACCGAGCATGAGATGGCGTGTGCACATCTATAGATGTAGGAAGGCGGGTGTGTGCATGTATGTGTAAAGAGAGACAAACATGTATGTTATGTGCACATACACATACACGCCGTGTCTTGGCTTCAGGAACGGCTGAATCCAGCGCTCGGATAACGGCGTCAGGCGATGTTTTGAGCATAGGACAAGCCTGTCTTAGCAAAATGCTCTCTCCCCGCGGCCACAGCAGCAGCCGGCAGAGGAGTATGTGATCCGAGTGTGACCAGAACCTGCGGCAGAATGTTTCTGCAGAAGCGGTTAGAGAAGGCGCCTGTCTCTGCTCCTTGTCCTCCTTCCTTCCTTCCATCTGGGCCACATGTTCCGTCTCAGAAGAAGCAAACTCGGACGCATCCTTGTCCCAGCGCCAAGCCCGTGGCTGTGGTACAGGCCCTCTAGCCGGGGTGGTCTTGCTCGTGGGCTCACCCTGAGGCACAGCAGAGGGAAGCTGGTGGGGTCAGGCCCTCGAAGCCACCGGCCATGCCGGAGGCTGGTTTCGCCCAGGGACACTCCACAGACGGACTCGCACCACCCGCCAGGTGAGGCGCCGCACTCAGCACGGAGATGGCAGGTAAGGCTCGCCCCTCTCCCGGCGCCTTCCAACTCCTGAGGGCCCCGGCAGTGGGGTGACGGGCGCTGACATGTGGAGGAGGCCGGGAGCACCGTTGGCTGGGATTCCTCTGAGCTCGGGACAGGAAGTGACCGTCTCCAGGCAGAGGGATTAGGAGGTCCCCGGAGGACGTGGGGAGAGCCTAGCACCCTGGAGACAGGAACTGGGGCTTCAGAGCAGCTGGACCACGAATCGAGTTCGGAGACACCTGAGACGTTGTCTGAGGCGGCTGTGAAACAGGGACTCGCGTGCGCATCTATCGTCGGCGTCCCGCATGGAGGCCCCGAGCAAACTGTATGTCGGGGGGCGTCGCTGCTCGGGGCTCAGTCATCCTTGAAAAGTGACAACCATGACAGGAAGTGATGTCTCCACGGTGGGAGGAGAACTGTAAATCTTCGTTGGTGCTGAAAACTGGGGCATTGGCGGCGTACGAGTGTGCGGGTGTAGACACGGACCCCTGTCCGGCCGAGCAGAGACCTGCCCAGAGACCTGCAGGATGTGTGGAGTTGTCTCCGGGACCATCTGGAAGGCGGAGCCCTGAGCGAGGGGAGCAGCGGGAGAAAGAAATCCCTGACGCCATCTTGGCCTCAGTTTCTAGGAGAGCACGTAGGGCCTGCTGGGCCCCGGGACAGCCTGGGCTCCGATGGGCGGGGAGGTGGCGAGCCACGCCACGGTCCACAGAGGAGCCACTGACACACGCGTGGTGAGTCACCGGGCCGTCTGCTGAGTCCCAGGGCAGGACAGCGGGTGTGCGAGCGGAGACCAGCCGAGGCTGCCGGGCATCCTAGGGGAGAGACTGGGGGTCTCGAGCGCGATGCTGACGGTGAGGGGCCAATGGTGCGCGTCCAGCAGGAGGCTAGCGTCCTGGCCGTGGAGCAGCACGGGATGGGTGGGAGCCGCCACGGCAGGTGCAGGCTTCCCCCGGAGATGCCGAGACGGGGCGGTGCCGCGGGTGCAGTGGCGGGCAGGGGTGCGGGGCAGGGTGGGAGGTCCCTCAGACATTCAGGGAGAGGATGGAACATTCAAACCTGCAGGCTGAGAGCCGGTCCCGGCTAGAGACAAGCATTTGCAAGCCACCGGCACGTGGGGTCTTTAGGGTCGTTGCTCTTGCTGAACTTGCGGAGGGGGTGAGTGTCCGTGGAGAAGAGATGTGCTCGCTGGACGCGGACACTGAGACGCGGGCAGTAGGAGGACAGAGAACAAAGGAGAGGTGCCAGAGGCCTTCTGGAGGCTGGAGGAGAGGGTGTTGTTCGGAGCAGCAGCGTCTCCTCCTTCCACAGCGGCTGGATCTGGGGAGGGTAGGCCGAGGGCCGTCTCGGGGTGGTTCCAGCGGAGGTGTTCGCTGGCCTGAGTTCGCAACGCCGGGCGGGTCGCAGGCAGTGTCCGGAAGGCGCTGCAGCTGCCCTGCTGAGAGACCGCAGCGGAGGGCTCCAACAGCCCCTTTCTGGAATTCCCATACAAACAGGATCTGGGGGCAACCGATGGGGGAAACGGGGTCAGGACTGGGCAGGAGGCCAGTCTGGGAGGGGGGACCTGGAAGTCGCTGGGGACTGGGCGGGAGGCCGCCCTGCAGGTGCCAGCCTGACTCGGGCAGCAGCAGCCTGATGTGGACATTCTCCTCCCACGGGGTCCATCCTCCCCGAGAAACACAGGGCAGGAGCATCCCAGCACAGCGTGCGGAGACACGGAGATGCTCAGGGCAGTGGGGCAGCCTCCGGAGGGAGCGCGAGCTGGTACTGAGACCCGGGTTCCCGTCCCCAGAGCACCATTGCTGGGCACGGCTGTCATTCCCTGCAGCCACACTTGCCCCCCTCGAAACCTCTTCCGATAAGGCACTAAAGCGCTTAAGGAGCAGAGAGGAGGTACTCAGAGCGCGGGCAGAGCTGGAGAGCAGGGCTGCAGCTCGATGCGGTGTGTGCCCTGCAGGCCACTCTCCTGGGCTTCCGCTTACCGGGCCTTTGCACAGGAGCCTGAGCGCTTCCCACTGAGCCGGCCGCTCCGCCTCCAGCTGCCTCCCTGAGGCCCTTCGGGAAACCCTGAGCCGGACCATGGAGGAGGGTGGCCTGCATACAGAGGGTCCTGCTCGGGAAGAGTGGGTGACCCAGGGACAGGCCTCCTCCTTGCTCAGTGCTCTCGCCACTCTTGCTCAAGTAGGAACCAACCCGCTTCCACAGGCTGCACACGTGGGGCTCACGGCTGAGGTTTTATCTGCATTTGTGTCCACACTGCATCTCACCACCTCGGTGACCGCCCTGCTGACCGTCCCGCTGACCGTCCCACTGACCGTCCCTCTGGGCTCACCTCCCAGAATTAGTTCGTGTCGTCAAGGTCAGGGGCAAGTCTCCTCCAGGGTTATTTAGGAATACAGGTGAAACTATAGGAAAGTCAAAAGAGAATTTTAAAACTGACTTTTTCTGCTTTGGTTTCCGATCAAAAACTTAAACCTAAGAGAAAATAACCAGTCTGGGTGAATATAGTCGCCTTTCTTTCAATTTTCTATATTTATACGTTCTCATTGATGCTTCCAATTTATTAGTAAGTTCTGTTTCCTTTCTTAAAAGTTCTCTGTTCTAACATTCTGCATGAACTTTAAAAAATGATAAAAATAATAAAGAAACTTACCCTGATGATTACCTCGGGAAACTTCATTTCCAGTTGGCAACCAACACTTTGAGAAACTTAGCATGTGAACTCTGAAAATTTCATTTCTTATTGCATTAGTTAGTCACTGTACGGGACATCCTTGGCGCTCGATGCACTGTCCCACGATGCACTGTCTGCGTCCACAACCCTCAGTCTGTTTCTCAGAGTCCACAGTCTCTCATGGTTCGTCTCCTCCTCTGATTTCCCCCAACTCCCTTCTCCTCTCCATCTCCCCATGTCCTCCGTGTTATTCCTTATGCTCCACAAACATGTGAAACCATATGATAACTGACTCTCTCTGCTTGACTTAGTTCATTCAGCATAATCTCTTCCAGTCCCGTCCATGTTGCTACAAAAGTTGGGTCTCTTTCTGTCCTTGTTGTTGCAAAAGTTGAGTTCTGAAAATTTTAAATAACTGATATCATTTCAGAAATCTAGTTGATATACTGTGGTTAGATTTCACTATACTTGAATATTAATAGGAAAATCCTATTATTTGAGTTTCAAATAATCCCAAAATAAATAGCCATGTCAGCAGGAAGTTCTGAGACTTTCATCCCACACGTTCTGGCTGATCACAGTCTACGGACTCTAAGGCTCCTTCACGTGGGAGCGGTCATGCTACCTGAGGGCCAGGTCCGATGTGTGGTGCTGAAGGTCACATTGTATTAAATCAATCAGTCAGCAAATAATGAGTTTCTAAGTCATTCTCGTATGTGCCGAAGACATGGCGCTCCCCGACAGAAAAGACGCCATGGTGACTTCTCAACCTGTGGTAGCGCAGTGGTTTTGAAAGGAACACAAGTGAGTCGTGTTTCTTGCAGTTTGTTTGTCAAAAGAAATATTGCTGGAGTGTGTGTGTGTGTGTGTGTGTGTGTGTGTAAGAACTACTTTTTCCCGGTCAAGTAATTTTTGAAAGTGCATGAAGGAAAATCGAAATCACCCCATCAACAACCTCGCAGATCTGCATGGCAACCAGAAGGGACCCCACCCACCCACCCACCCTCCCCATGGCTCCACAGATGCCCCGGGTTTGTGTCTGCCACTGAAGCTGGCCGTCCTTCAAGCAAGAGGACCCCTGGAGGCCTGTGAATGTCCCGGAAAGGCACTTTTCTCTGCCCTCCCACCATCACAAAAAAGGGAGCCTCTAAATTGAGGAAGTTTTATTGAGAGTGAATATTCAAACTACGCATTACCATCTTACAGGCTCAGGGGAGTCTGTGCAAATGCTCCTACTTGATCTGCTTGACTCGACTCCGTTTCTTCCAACATCTCATCTCTCCCATTATGACTTATGTTAACAACCCGGAGTCTCTCACGAAGCTTTATGACCCTGAGTGGAAAGAGACCTCCGTTCACTAACCACCTGGTCATAGGCCCTGATTTAAAAACATCAGCATTTTACTTTAAAATATGTATAAATTCACCAGAAGTGGTGGAAAATAATATACAGTGGTCCCCTGACCCTGTCACCCTGTGATAAAATCTTGCAAGGATCTTGGAATCGTGTCAGGATACGAACGTGGATATAGCACACGGGCTGTGTTCAGACTTCCCCACGCATATGTGTCCTCATGAGGGTCCCTGTGTGTGTGCACGCAGTTTTCTCCTGGATGTGATTTCTGGAGACACCCTCCCATCAAGGTACTGTGCATGTCCCGCAGCATCGATCCCTGTGCTCTCCACTTACAGCCGTGTGCTCCTGCCCCATCCATGCCTAACCCTGGGTGGCTGCTAGTCCGCTGTCCATTTCTAAAATGTTGTTATCCCAGAGGTGGGATGTCAGTGGAGCCCTATAGACATAACCTTGCAAAACTGGCTTTCCTTGTAAACACAGCTCCCATCGGGCTTACCCCCATCGAGTGCATCAGGACTCCGTCTGTTTCTGGGTGGGGCTCTGCCGTGTGTCTGGTTAACTGACCAACCTGGTGGTTACCCAGACTATCCCCACAGTTTCTCAGTTGTCCGTAAAGCTGCTCTGGTAACTGGATACTGAGTTTCACAGGAAACTTGCAAATGGCTTCTTCCAGCAGCCCCACCATTTTCAAGCCCACCAGCAATGTGGAAGGGATCCAGTTCCTCTCCTCCCCCTGCATGCCCAGCACCCACTGTGGTCACTGTTTCTTGTTTTAGCCACTTGGACAGGTGTGAAATGGTATCTCACTATGGATTAATTTTCGTCTGCTTGAATAATGACAACTAACCTTTTTTCTTGTGCTTTTCTGCCATCTGTCTGTCTTTGTGATTCATTTATATTTTTTGGCATTTTTCTACTCGGATTTTTTCCTTTATACTGCTGGCTTTGGGAAGTTCTTTTTATTTACTTGTTTTAATTTTTTTTAAAGATTTTATTTATTTATTTGATAGAGAGAGATCACAAGCAGGCAGAGAGAGAGAGAGAGGAGAAAGCAGGCTCCCTGCTGAGCAGAGAGCCCAATGCGGGACTCGATCCCAGGACCCCGAGATCATGACCTGAGCCGAAGGCAGAGGCTTAACCCACTGAGCCACCCAGGTGCCCAGGAAGGTCTTTTTACACAATTGTGATAGATCATCTGTCAAGTGCATGGTGTGAAGGCACACCCTCCCCTCTTACATTCTCGTCGTCTCAATGCGATCCTTCACAGAGCAGTTTTACATTCTGATGAAGGCGAACGTGTAATCTTCCCTGTGATGGACCCAGCCTTTGGTGTCTGTGTCTAGGATCTTCACTCCTAGCCCTAGATCCAGATGTGCATTCCCTATTTTTTCCCAAAAAATTTGATAGTTTTTTATTTTGCTTTTAGGCCTGTGATTTTGTATAAGGTGTAGTCTGTCTGTCCCGCCTAGAGGTTGCTCCAGCATTATTTCTTGAAAGTCTGTTTTGTTTTTGTTTTTGTTTTTCCATTAAATTTCTTTTGCACTTTTGGGAAAAGTCAGCTGGGCGTATTTGTGTGAGTCCATTCCTGTCCTCTGTTCCATTATCTGTGTGAATGTCCCCGCACTAGTGCCATGCTCTCTTCAACACCATAGACAAGGCTTTAATATATCCTAAAGCTTTCTTCTTCTTCCTCAAGGACATTTTTAGCTGTTCTCAGACCTGTAACTTCACATACAGATTTTAGAAACAGTGTATCTCTGTTTAAAAACCTTGCTGGAATTTTGAAAAGGGTTACATTAAAGAATCAATTCATCACTTCAGGCAAATGAGTCTTTTCCTAAGATAAGCCTCCCAATCCATGAACATGGTATGTCTACCCATTTATTTAGAAGTATCTGTCCGTATATTTAAGTCTTCTGTGCTTTCTTTCATCATCACTTAGCAATTTTCAGCATACAGACCCTTACATGATTTTTTAGTAATTCCTGTTCTTTTAATTCTATCAATTTTTGATATTGCAATTCTATCAATTGCAAATGATACTGTGATTTTAATTTTGGTTCCTGCCTGTCCTTTGTTAATATCTGGGAGTACAACTAGGTTTTGTGCATGTTGATCTTGTGTTCTGCAGACTTGCTGACCTGACTTCCCTATTAGGTCTGGGAGATAGTAGAAAATCTTTGGAATTTTCTATACAGACAATCTCTTCATCTGCAAATAGAGGTGTTATATTTCTTCCTTTCCAAGTGGTATGCTTTTTATCTCTTTGTCTTGCCTTATTGGACTAGTACAATGTGGAATTAGAATTGTGAGAGCAAACATCCTTTCCTGTGTCTTAGGTAGAAGGCATTCATTATTTTACATTAAGTATGATATTAGTAGGCTTTATTTTTGTTTATTTTACATTATTTGCTTTATTTTAAAAATTAGCCTTGTATTTTGTTTATTTTTATCTATTTTTTGAAGAATTTATTTATTTGAGAAAGGAAGAGAGAGAAAGAGCTCACCATTGGGATGTGGGGCAGAGGGAGAAGCAGACTCCTTGCTGAGTGTGGGGCCTGATGTGGGGCTCACTCACAGGACCCTGGGATCAAGACCTGAGCCGAATGAAGGCAGATGCTTAACTGACTGAGCCACCCAGGCGCCCTAACCTTATATTTTAGCACAATGTTAGATCTACAGAAACATTGTGAGAATGGTACAAAGACTTTTTGTATTTGCCTCACACAATTTTCCATATTATTAATGTTTTACATTAATAGGTTACATTAGTTACAATGAGTAAACCAATATTAATACATTCTAAACTCCATAATTGGTTCTGAATTTTTCACTTTCCCCTAATGGGTTTTCTCTGTCTCAGGACCCCATCCAGGACAGCACATTATAGCTAGTCATCCTGCCTCCTTAGACTCCTCTTTGTTGAGACATTTCCTCAGAATTTCCTTGTTTTTAATGACATTGACAGTTTCGAGAAGGGCTGGTCAGGTATTTTGCAGATGCCTATACAGTGGAATGAATCTCGTGTTTTTCTCAGCTGAGACTGGGGTTATGGGTTTGGGGAGGAGGACCGCAGAGGGAAGGTGCCATCTCCAGCACATCATATCACGTGCGGCCAACACGACTTCTTGGCAATGATGTTGATCTTCCTCCCCTGGTAGAGGTGTGTCTGCCAGGCTTCTCCATTCTTAAGTTGTCCTTTTCCTCCATCTCCTTTCCTACTCCCCCCCCTTCCATATTCTCTCCCTCCTCCCCCTCCTTCCTCATCTCCCCCACTTTCCAACACGACCTCTTTGGAAGAAGTCCCTCGGCACAACTCACATTTAAGGAGAGGGGAGCTTGTTCCACCTTTTGAAAGTGAAGTATCTACATAAATTATTTGGAATGTCTCTTCATGGGAATTTATCTTTTCTACCCTCATTCAATTATTTATTCACTCCTTTGTGTGTGGACTGGTGGATATCTACTTTATCCTGGGGGTTATAACACACTATGTTATTCATTCCATCACTCAGATTTTTCCGTTTTTGGCCCTTGGTGCGCCTCCAGTCTGCCCCTGCATCCTTTCACACACCTCCATTTATCTTTTGAGCACTTTCTCACTTTTTGAAACAAGATGTTCCAGGCTTAGCTTGTATTATTTCCTGCCCCAACCCTAGGACAAGTTATTCTTCCAAGAAGCTCTGGTTCCTTTACTGGAGAATGGTATTGAAACCACACTAGGCTCTCAGTGTGCACATTGCTATGGGTGCCCTTGTTCCTGGATCTTCTTAGCTGGCCAAGGGAAAACGTGTGCCTAGCCTGTGTGTATATGCACATGTCTGCACATGTCTGTGCCTATGTCTAGCAGAACCCCAGTTCAAACTAATTCCTCTTACGGATCCAGTACCACACAGGGCATTCTAGCTTCCACCTCCTCGGCTTCTTATCATCTCATTTTCATCTTGCACCTGGGTGTTTGTTTTAAAATTCCTTTTCACTACAGATTGAAATTTAGGAACTAGATTTAATTATGATTTTTTCTGGAGAAGCAGCTCCGCCCCCCCCCCCATTGTGTTGGTAAACTCCTTTGTAGAGACTCGCTTACAATTGTGTTTCCTTAGGATTTAGCAGATGTCATGTAAATATATTCGGAATGCTATGATGAATATTTTAAACCATCCAGACTCTGTTAGTGACCAAGAGTAATCATGCCACATCATTAGTTTCCAGTAGTGTTTTCTGCATAATGGTAGGAAGGATTTCATGGTCTTTAAAGACTCAGCCTCTTATGTATTGCCATAGCTGAAAGTCAGGATCATCTAAGGAATGAAAACTGATACCCGAGGCAGGAAATTCAGAAGCAAGTTTCACAAGGGACTGGTATTGAGGTAGAATCTGAGTGGCCAAAGCTTTCTTTCCTTACTGAGGAAAAAAGTTGTCTAAGACTAGGGGGTGACTGTGGTGTGTGTGTGTGTGTGTGTGTGTGTGTGTGTGTGTGTGTGTGTGTTTGTGTGTGTGTGTAAGCCCATGCAGGCATACATGTGAGCACCTGTGTATGTGTGCACAAGTACCTTTTCCCATAAGAATCCCCAAAATAAAAAACTGTTTTTGTAAGGGATAGTGGATGCTGCTAGGATCAGGTCTTAGAGCCTGAGCCATGCTGCGAGAGAAAGGGTATTGTCCACAGGCAGAAAGACTGACTATTAAGACAACTGAGCCCAGGGGATCCTTATAAACCTTCTGTTTTCTTTTCTGTCCACCATTTTCTTCTCATTAGATAATTGTTTTATTTTGTCACATGCACTTGGTACTTTGAATTACCTCACAGAGAAAGCAAGATCACAAAAAATATGATTTTTACAAATTTGAGGAGAGTTTCCCACCCCACCCTCCAATTCCTTATCTTTTGCATTTCAAAATCAAAAATGCAAAAGGCAAAAGTAAACTGTTGGGACTATCTCAGATAAAAAGCTTCTGCACGGTGAAGGAAACATTCAACAAACAGAATGGGAGAAGATATTCATTAATGACATTCTGATAAAAGATTGGTATCTAGAATATATATAAAACTGATACAACTTAACACCCAAAAAACAACCCAATTAAAAAATAGGCAGAAGATATGAATAGACATTTTCCCAGAGAAGAGTACAGATGGCCAAGAGACATGAAAAGATGTTCATCATCACTCATCATCAGGGAAATGTGAATCAAAAATACAATGAGATGTCACTTCACATCTGTTAGAATGACTAAAATTTTAAAAAGGGAAAGAAAGAAATAGCACGTGCTGGAAAGGATGTGGAGAAAAGGGAAGCCTCCTGCACTGTTGGTGGGAATGCAACCAGGTGCAGACTCTGGAAAACAGAATTTAAGCCTCCTCAAAAAGTTAAAAATAGAGCTACCCTACAAGCCAGCAACTGACTACTAGATATTTACCCCAAAATACAGAAACACTAATTCAAAGGGACACACGCAGCCCCATGTTTATTATAGCTTTATTCACAGCAACAGAACTATAGAAGCAGCCCCAGTGGCCACTGAGAGACGAGTGGATAAAGAAGTCGTGGTATAGAGACACAATGGAACATTATGCAGCCAGCAAGAAGAATGAAATCTTGCCATTTGCAGTGACATGGATGGAACTAGAGGGTATTACGCTCAACGAAATACATCAGTCAGAGAAAGACAAACACCATATGATTTCACTTTTATGTGAAATCTAAGAAACAAAGCAAACAAGCAGAGGAAAAGAAACAGAGGGAGGCAGACCAAGAAGCTGACTCTTAACCACGGAGGACACACCGTTGTCACTGGGAGTGGGGGGTGAACAGAGCAGGTGGTGGGGATGAAGGCCTGAACCTCTCACGATGTGCACCAGGTATCGCATGGAAGGGACAAATCACTGTACCGCACACCTGACACTAATATAGCACTGTACGTAACTAACTGAAATTTTAATAAAAACCTAAAAAACACAAAGACAAACAAAAATTAGAAAAAATTACCAGCGGCACCGCATCCATGGGAATACTCCTCATTCTGTGTATGCATGTCCTAAGGTTCATTCAATTGTAAAGCAACAATTTGGAGAATAAACTGAAGGAATTAAATACTTCCTGGTACATTCCAGCAACACTTGACTTAGACAGGTCTGAGTAATGCTGTTTGCCTTTCTCAGATGTGGCTAGAAATTGCCGCAAGATTATATAGATTCTCTAAAAATCTCAGTGACCCTCGCTGTATATTGTACATGAAAAACGTGGCCCTTCTATATTCTGAACTAAGATTTGCAACAAAACAAAGCCCTATGATGACTTCTTGGCTTCTTTCCTGAGTTGACTGTCATGAGTCTCGCCTCTGAGAGCTGCAGACACCTCACCACTGACAGGATGTGACAGCCCCAAGAGATCCTGCTTGTGGAGGTCCTCCTGACACTCCAACCTCCCTCTGGGGGGCTCAGTGCTCACAACTTGCTATGTCCCATGACTGGGAAGGAACTTGGTTCTCCATCACTGGCAGCTGGAGGCCAGGACCACCTCATATAAACCTCCAGGCCGTGACGCAGATGGTGGATCCAAAGAAATGGGGGTCTTCTCGGAGGGATGTGGGAAGGGCATGGACCAGACAACCCCCGTGTGCACTGAAAATATCCTTCTCACGGGAGGAAGAGAAGGAAGTGAAACCAAGTCTGCACCATGTGGGGTTCCTGGCCACCACTGGGTCCCGGGGGATAGGACATCGAGTCCCCCGATGATGTTGTCCTCCACTGTGGCTTTCAAGATGACGGGGACAGGCCACAGGAAGCTGGACCAGGGCTGCACCCAGTGTGGCCTTGTAGGCTCCTGCTGCCATGGCAGTGGGTCCTCTCTGAGCCTGTGTTCCCAGCACTTACCCTGGGACTCTGGGACACACCATTTCTGCTTTATAGACAAGGACTTGGATGCTCTGAGAGGTTAATGCATCAGCCAAAAGGGTTCACAAACCATCAGCCATGGAGCAGAGGGCTGACTCACCTCTGAGGCCAAAGGCCATGCTTAGGTCCAGTTACCAAACTTGGTAGCAGGGTGAGATGTCTCACACCCACTCCTGGGTACACACTTGGGCTCATGTAGGGAGAACACAGAGTCTGTGGGCTGAACGACTGTGTCCATGTCTGAGGACGATGTCTGCTATCTACGTGGTCCAGGGCTCTTGTCCATCTTCCCAGTGATGACCCTCTCCTTCCCTCTTTTGAGGCTTTGCTGACTCTCAGCCCCTCAAGACTTGGTGTTTGTACCTGACCGGCAAGCAGTCAGAGACCCTGTCCCTACCAGGCCACAAAGGGACACAAAACCAACTGGGGTCATTAGTCACTGGACACAACTTGGGGCCATGACCTATGCTGGATGAGTCTTCATCCTTGCCTAGGATTTAAATATGGATCCAAATCCTCTCTTTCCTGTGGGGTTGCTGTGTGTCTGGAATGAGTTTGGCAAGGAAGCACCCTCTGTCATCCCCCTGTGGAGGAAGGTCATCTGTCCTGGGCAAGGAGGCGGGGGAAGGGTGGTAACCCAAGGGAAAATGGGGTCAGTGCTCTAACTGGGAGCTCTGCTAGCCTGGGTTGTTCCTTCCTCAGACTCAACGGGCCCATATATATCCTTTGTTGTTCATTTGCCATTGCTTGAGCTAACTTGAGTTGGGATTTTCATACAAGAGTCCTCTCTACTGTACGTTTTACAGAACAATGCTGAGGTCTGGGTTAGACGTGAAAACACTGGTAATGCAGGCATGAAAGTCCGGATGTCTGGAGGAATGCAGGACATTGGCAGATGGGATGGTCGACTTTGAAACCTGGAATTCCTGAGGTTCCTTCAGCCCTAGACCCTGCTGGACGGCTGGTCTACCTGGCAAGTGGGGTAAACAAGTTTTCAGGCTGATAAAGCCTTTTCCCTATAAATTAGTGGGTACATCCTTAAACTTGCTTTACTGCACATTCCTCTCGATTAACTTGCTGCGACCTGGTCCTTGCGAACACAGAGGACGGAGAACAGAGTGGGCTGTTCATGCTGGCTGTGGAAAATATCATTCCATCTAGGGCTTTGCTGAAAGCAGAGGAATGTTTGGGATTTCACTTACCTTTCCACGGCTCACCCACCAAATGACAAAGTGACCGCACTGCCAGTTTGTCCCGGGGGCACCTCGGGCTCCCGGCCACGGCAGCCGCAGAGACAGATGGTGTCTCCCAGGAGTACCTCAGGCTTCTGCAGTGAGAGCACGTTAGGCACGGCAGGCCCGTCCGCATCTGCGGTCAGCCAGCCCCGGACGGCTTCCCGGAGCGCTTGGCGGAACCCACATGTCCTTCCCAGCTTTGCGGTTTCGGCAGGGAGAGAAAGAGCTCCGATTTGCTCAACTTCTGCTGTCACTGAGGCTGCCGTTTGAAAAGGGTTTTAAGCAAATATCTAGCATAATAACTAGATTAATACCAGTTTGTTGACAGATAAACCAAAAGCCAAATATATCCATTAATTTTTTAAATGTTTGTAGCGCAAACATAGCTGTAATTGAAAACAACCTCACTGGAGAGACAAAAATGATTCTCATGCCCCAAGCAAGACACACACATAGACCCACAAAATAAAAAGTTTAAGCTTTCTTTTCCCCAAGAACATCTGGCTCCCAGCACCCAAAAGCAGGTTTGGATTAACCTAGAAATGAAGCGTGCGTCACGTACAAGCCGATGATTAAAGTATATCAAAGTCACTAGGCCTCATGGAAAGGTATGATATTTTTTACTGCACACAGATTTGTATAAGAATATATGGAAAATGGGAAAAATGCTTTTTCTGTATCCTAGGTCATCAAAAAGTATAAGTCTGTGTGACTTCAGTGTCCCTGCTCTGCCCGAGGGCAGAGTGTGCAGAAGTACGTTGTGGGAGCCCCGAGGGCCAGGGCTAGCTCTCTACAGCAGCCTGCACAGGCAAGAAGGATCGAGTGCCTTTCCGGTCTCTGATTTCTGTCCTCGAGCAGCACCCTGGCCATCTTCAGTCTGAGACTGCCCACCTGTGCCCGTGTCTGACTCCTGAATGGAACTCCAAACCGTCAACCCACGGAATCTGGGCCAAGACCTTGAAGGCTCTCCTTCTCCCCACCTGCAGCTCTCCCAACACCAAGAACCCCAGATCCGTCCAACAGCTCTTAATTCTTCATCAGAAGGACACGTAATTCCAACCTTTCAGCAGCGCCTGGAAGGACATCGTCTGTGGGGGCCATGCTAGCCTCCGTGCCATGCCGTGCAGAGCTCCACACTCAGAAAGGAGGACCTGAGGTGCCTAGAGCACACCATGGGAGGACTTGCTCTAGACGACGTCTCTCTCCCCATTGACATCGGTGATGGGCACCCAGCTGTGACTAAGTGGGATCAGGTCCTGCAAGATTGGTGAGAAAGGCATGGGAATACGATTTTGCTCTTTTAGAAAAGCCAAGTGAGAGAAAATGCTCGTTCAGGAAAGCCCAGATCAGAACACATACCCTCCCACGTCTCGTCTCTCTTCCCTCTCGGAATAAAACGCCCAGATCAGCATCTTGTGATGGTACGTCCCTCCCGCTCCCTACGACAGCACAAAGGAAAATGCTGATCACCAGTCTTGTTTCCTGTGATACCTTTAACCTGTGTGTCTTCGGCAGTGGAATTCCAGAGACTGAGAAGTCCAAGTGATCCATTGTTTAATAGTAATATGTATCAGGACCCAGGGAACCAGGACCTAACTAATTACGAAAAGGGTTTTATGTCTGGAACACAGTGGATGTTTTGTGACTCATTTTGTCTTTCCCCGACAAGGGCAATGTACTGGAGAATGGATGGGATATAATTATTCTTTTTTAATTCCAGAAAATTTGCTTGATGTTCATAAATAATCTATTCAATCACTTTAGCAAAAGGGAAATGTTAAAGTGATGGAAAACACTGCTCACCTAGACTTGTCTGTGGTCTTTAAATCATTCTCCACTCCATTCCTCTTGCTGACATTTGGAGATGATTTTAATTAAGGGCTCTTGACAAGGTACCATAGTCATTTAAAATTACTGGCTCAGGAAAATCTTTGTAAAGATGGCTTTAAAGAGTTCAGAAATCCCCATAGTTCTCAGCATCAAGAGGGCGCGCCATAAAATTGTAAATGAGGGCGCGCACCAGCCGGGGTTATAAAGTGCTGTTGTTTTTCTGCTTTGACATTTCATAGATTCCAAGTGGGCCCAGCTCAGCGGCATGACAGAAATCACAGACAGATCTAAATATTGTAAAATGTGAACACAGGAGCCTTTTGGAGGCTATGAAGTTCCTAGTAACTGGTAAGTATTCTGATGGTACGAGTTACTGCTACACCCTAATTACCATCAAAAATAGTATTTTCTTGCAGCAGAGGAGCACCGAAAACTAATCGCCAGAATGATTATAATTGCTACGAATTAATAGAGAAATGGAAATTGTGATGATTGTTTGAACAGTGGGACAAAAGCATCTTTTGTGTTAAAACAACAGCCTAAAATCGTGATCGACCTTGTCTTATCAGGATAAAGAGAATTCCCGGTAGCAGAAGTTGACCAACCCGTCTGGGCTTGGGTTCTCATTGTGCTTTCTCCTGACCAGAAATCACTTCCTTGACCTCTGTGCTTCCTATGATTGCCATGGTCTCTAACCTTTGACCCTTGACTTTTGTAGTATAGCCTTTGGGACAAATGTCTCTCCTGCACCAGAATAGAAGCATCTTAAGTGAAAGCACTGTTCTTTTAAGCTCCATGGATCTCGTCCACTGAAAGCCAACAAATGGGACGTGGTTTGACTTGACCCCAAGGACCTGGGTGATTTCACCTGTGTCCGACGCACCTGCAGGCATCTCTGGACACGGAAGAGGCCAAAGTGGTCCAGTGTGGCCACGGTCAGGACGCCGCATCAGCTCCGATGTTCTAGAAGACATAAGGTAGAAACTAAGAAACGGGAGTTTATAAAACAGAAGTCGTAGATCATCGAATCTCTCTGTCTGGCTCAAATTGAGTTTACAGAACTTATTAAATTCAGTTCCGTACACTATAATTTGGAGATTCAGAAATTAATGTTATGTCAGTTGGTCCGAACGTCACCCTTGCAGAGTTGTGCCTGCAAATACCGACTAATCCATAGGACTGTGCACTAGCCCCCCACGTGAGGTCATTCTCGCCCGCTTTCATTACTCCACGGGTCCGTTCACTCGCACGTTCAGAAACCACGGGATGAATGGACGCCACCAGCACGATCTGACACACTGGGGGTGTGAGAAAACACGACCGACTTTCCCTCTTCCTACAGGATCATGTCTCAGTAATTTTTATTGTATTTATTCGTCAATAATAATTTAAAACTCCTTTTCCAGGAAAAGGCAATGATGTTGACTTCAGCGCACGGGTCCCTTCAGTGTGGCCTAGAAATAGACATGGCAGAGACACTTGGTGACCAGGGCTGCTGTGAATTAGCCAAGGAAAAGGGGCAGAAGGTGCTCCCCTGCACGGTCTGCGGCAGGGTCAGAGCCAGAGAGAGGGCGGCAGGCTCCGTCCGCCCCTCCCTGCGTGTCCCCCGGGCGGCGGGCTCAGCGCGGGTGGCATGTGCAGCTCTTTTCCAGCTGGGCTCCAAAAACAATTCGCTCAGAGCCAAGACGAGCCCCTGGCCAAGTTCCATCTTTAGATCCAAACTGTTGACATTGTGCAAGTGTAAACAGACATGGGCCCCCGGGCCCCCGATGTAATGTGTGAGGGTATCATTACTCCCGCTATTAACATGAGTGCTCAGAAACCCAAACTACAAAAGGAGGGCGTTATAAAACGGTATATTCAGTAAGAGGAACACGTGTGAAGAGGAGATGCGTTCCTCCGACCTACCCCAGCAGCGATCTCCTCACAC
Source organism: Lutra lutra (assembly GCF_902655055.1). Taxonomy (NCBI): domain Eukaryota; kingdom Metazoa; phylum Chordata; class Mammalia; order Carnivora; family Mustelidae; genus Lutra; species Lutra lutra. Next base: position 1,560,743 of record NC_062289.1, on the reverse strand, counting down.
ACCGCAGTAACTCCTGCAAGACGGCCTCCCCGCGCAGCAGGATCTCTCCAGAAGGTGGGCTTCCTCGGAGACGCCTGCCCCCCGCACTATCCGTCAGATTTTTCATTTGCCATCCTCTCCCGTCGTTTATTCCTCACTCCTGAAACCACACAAGGACATTTTTTGAAGGACGCTGACCTATATATTTTCTGTCAAAACCCTCAACTTCCCTTCTACTTTAGAGCATGCTTAACGTCATTCACGTCTCAAAGAATCATGAGGTTCTAGAGCTCACAGGAAAACCTGGGATAGGCCACCCAGGCCCCTCACCGCACAGACACCTCAAGCTTTGACACGTGCCCGAGCTCCATGAGGGGACAGCAAGGCCCAGGCTGCCCTGGGCCCCACGATGCTGCCCCCGCACTGGGCGCGGCGACTGACTCCGGCTTCCCATGGAGGCACAGCAAGAGCCCCTGGTGGAAATCTGCAAACGTGAGACGTCGCTTTCCCGTAGCAGAAGGTAGGAGGAAGGAAGGTCTCCAGGATAAGCAACACCCAAAAGAAGCAAAATGCAAACAAATTTATAGCAGGAAGCGCACCCTTGTGTGTGTGTGAGAGACAGAGATGTGATGCACACGCTTGCCTTCGGCAACACGCTGCTAATCTCCTGCTAATCTCTGAGACAACCTCCGTCGTCCCACAGGGGCAATACTTCGGTTTTCTGCTTGGCAAGGCATTTCTCCAAATATAGTTTAATGTCAAGAAAATTCTTGCTTTTTTTTTTTTTTTTTTTTTTGAGAGAGAGACGGGTATGCCACGAACTGAGAAGGGCTAGAATCTGTGGTCACCGGCCGGTCTCTGTCTGTCCTGCAGGCAGCACGTGGGGCTTCCGCAGCCCTGCACCATGCCGATCTCGAGTCACGGGTCGCGAGGAGGGGGCGGGACGGCAGCGTAGGTGTGGCCCCCGGCGGGCACCCACGTCCAGGGCTCTCAACCACGCGCGTGCGTCGGGGGTCGGAACACCACTTTGATGCGTTTCTTGGTGGATTGGTGAGTTTCTTTTGCCCTGGCTTCGGTATGTTTTCGGTAGACGCATAAATGCTTATTTAGGCAATCAAAAATTGGGCCAACCAGCTACACAACTCAAGCTGGTGATGACTGTAAGGATCTGGTCATAAAATACCAAAGATTTAAAACGTTTAGCTAAACGTATGGTCACAGAGTGACACTGAGTATGTTTAATCTCAGAATCATGGCTTTAAATTCAAAACCTCGTGTTCTTGTCCAGGCAAGACACTTTTCCAAACTCGGCTGAAGCCCCTATAGAAATATTACCTTTGTTCTTGATGCGAACCCCACCAAGTCGTTTGAGATCAACGTACAACAGTAATAAATACCCCGTATTGTTTCCTTTAAGAAGGGTTCATAGGTCGTATTTTGCAAGAGCAGAACGGCGTGTCTGGGAACCTGCAGGAAATCCAGGGAACTGTGGGGAGCGCCGGCTGGAGAGAGACGGGAAGCCGGAGCGGAGCCTGGGCCGCGGGGCTGCGCTGGAGCCGACTACGCGTGGAGAGTGTCACTTGCACTCGGTGGCACTGACCCCACCGAGAAGCCTGGCGCTGTGGGCACCGCGAGGTGCTCTGACCCGGGAACAACACATCTTTGAAGCGTCTCCGTGTTTGGGTGCGCAATCCGCGGATGGGGCATCCACTCGACACCCCTGTCATGACCACGAAGCAGGCAAGCTTGGGTGCGAAGTTGCCAAGGGTTAACCTTCTTAGTGGCAGAGTCCTACGTCCCGGGTGGGGCGTCCGACTGCAGTCGGAGCCTCCATTTTATGGCAGGAAGGGAAAGGGGGCAGTTTTTCTTCCAATGATATTTTTTAGAAAAATTGAAGCCTTATATTATGAAACAAGGTGCGGTAAGGGGAGTGTTTGAAAGCCTGTGACGGACCTCCGAACCTAACCCCGGCCTCCCCACAACCATGGGCCCAAGGATTTCAGGTGCTGTAAGTATCATCACAAAACCAGTCCATTCAGGGCTCCTGGGTTAAGCCTCTGCCTTCGGCTCAGGTCATGGTCTCAGGGTCCTGGGATCGAGCCCCGCATCGGGCTCTCTGCTCAGCGGGGAGCCTGCTTCCTCCTCTCTCTGCCTGCCTCTCTGCCTACGTGTGATCTCTGTCTGTCAAATAAATAAAATCTTTTTGAAAAATGAGTTAATCCAAGACTCATCGGCACCAGCTTCTCAGCCTCTCTTGCTCGTGGCGTTTTGAACAGGGTTTCTGCGGGCCGGGATGATTTGCTGCTGCTCCGTGATGTTTATGGGCTCAATAAAGAGAAGGCTCTAAAAAGATTATAGGCACTGAAAAAGGAAATATAACCTTTTCTTTGGGAGAATGGAGGAAAACAGACTAAACATTTTTGGAATTTCTTGCCTGCCATGAAGAGGCGATGATTCCCCATAGACATTCTCACGTGTTTTATATCCTCCACAAAAGTCTTCAAGGAGAGGAATAAAAATTCCAGATAGAAAACAAACTACCTTCTCCCTTCCCTGGGACCCTGATGCACCTTGCCTGACTCCATCCACGAAGAAGGACCCTTCACTGGCAGACAGGAGTCCGGCACATCGCAACTTGATTTGCCGTCTCAGCTAAAGGTTCGTTTTTAAAATAGTGTCTGGAATCGTGGACGTTTTCATGGGAATTAAATGAAAGTGTTATTAGACTTGGGTGTACTGATCGTCCCGACAGGGAACTCTAAACAGGGATTGGGGAATATTTTCCCCACGTGGTGACCGCGTCCTCCCTGTAAATTGCAACACTCGTCCAGCCAAATGCAATGTGTGTGGCCTCACTCTGCAAAAGTGTTCCAGAGTGACCACTTGGACACTATTAGGGAAAAAAAGCAAGAAGACCGAAGAAGTTAATCGTGCTAGGATTTGGGGTAGTTTGGTTTGGGCTTGCTTTGACGGTGAGCTGTGGTGGGAGCACGACCTTTCTTCCCGAGTCAGAAGGTGTCCCACTGTTGTGACCGAGACCCGGGACCCACCTTCCTAAGCCCCTCCCGCGGGGTCTCTGCATGTGCACACCTCTCTTCTAGACAACTTCTGTCCGTTCTGCCCCAAGACGGGCATCAGCTCACTCCTGTCATATGTGTTCCTGAATTAATGTGCGCTTGGCCGCTGTCTGTTGTTTTGTGCCCACCGAGTCCTAAACCTTTTCTGTTTTGCATGATTTCCCTTTTCATGCATGTATATTCGTGCAACCTGAGAACATGTGCGTTTGAGCAAAACCAAAACAACTCCACTGAAAAGTAAAAATAATTTAAGTTATTGTGTCCCAGCTTAGTCAGCATTTTCATTTTTCTTTATGTGAGTTGCATTTGATGAAATACCTTGTGCCTCTGGATTAAAATGTTTAATAATAAAGCTAGGTGTGATGTTACCCCATAAGTAACCACACTGTCTAGTTAGAATGTTTCTTGCTGACAGCTTTGTTGTTCATGGGTCACAGAGTCACGTGCTGTAAGTTCCTCCGTGAGTGTCTCTCCATACCATGAGATTAGACAGCAATGGCACGAGGGGTCAGTAACGTGATGGAGGGAAACATTAAGGTGCCTTTTTTACCAGTGGTAGTTTCAGGGGAGGAGGTCAGTGATTCATCAGCTGCATATAACACCCGGGGCTCATTCCCCCCCATGCCCGTCCCCCAGTTACCCCGTTCCCCACCATCTCCGCTCCAGCAACCCTGTGTGTCCCCTAGACCCAAAGGACTCCACCAAAAACCTTCTAGAGCTGATAGAGGAATTCTGGGGCATCAGGGGCACAGCAGGGCACAGGTCTCCAGAGACTGCAGGAGGCAGGAGCACGGTGCGGTTCTGAGATCGGAAGGCATGGCCCAGAGACAGGCAGCAGCAGAGCAGCCCCAGAAGAGGAACTGAGAGGCGTCAAGGAACAGAGAAGGAGAAGCCACAACCCGCAGCAGGACAACAGCTGAAGACCCGTCGTCACTGAGGAGAATCTCTGCTTTCAACAGAAGAGAACTTCAGAGTTCCTCACTGAGTCAGGCTTTCCTTCCCCTCCTCCCTCCCCCTCCCGTCCCATCTGCATGACGTCCTGCCCTGCCTTTTGCCTTTTTTTTTTTTTTTTCTTTAAACAGGGCTGATGGCTTGACTCAGGACTTTTGGAGAGTGAGTCCTGCTCTCTACCTCCTGCTTGCTCTCTGGAGCCCCCCGCCCCCGGCCCGCTGGCTTGGCAGCCCCTCCTGGCCCCTGGGTCAGTTGGAGGCATATGGACTCCAGGCCAGCACCCAGCTTGGCAGAGATGGTCCTTCTCCTTCTGAAACTCACATGCACCTGTCTGGGATGCCACGACTCCCGCCTACGGACATCCCAGGCGTTGAGAACGCTGCTTCTGGGACAATCCCACTGGGGTCTCAGTGCCCTCCGCAGCTCTCGTCCTGCCCAAGCCCTGAGCACCCCAGAGGGCACAGGCCTTCTGCACCTGTCAGTCCCACAGCCACCCCATGCAGGGCCCCGTCCTGCATCTACCACTGACGCTGTGTCCGCTTTGCTCTTCTTCCCCCATGAGAGCCCTTCTTCCTGCCTTCGCACCGAATCCTAATCCATGTCACTATCCGCAACAACGCTACCTCTTTCCCAGGGTCTCTGGTGCTCCCACCTGAGTTCTACAGCCATTGTGGATGCTGGGTCTGCAGAACCAGGGGCAGGTGCAGGTACTTGGGTGGAAAGAGGGCACGCAGCAGCCTGTCATTCTGGAGGTGCCGGATAACATGGACGTGGTACGATGCTGTTTGCTCCATGGCAGCACATCTCCGTGCTGAGGGGAGGGACTTGGCATCCCACTCTGTCCTCCCTAGTTCCTGCTCAGTCAGAGGGGCCCCTGTCCGTGGCTTCCGAGGAAGACACTGCACCTTCTTCTACAAGAAGCCGTGGTGACCAGGCTCTGGCACAGTGAGGACCACTCACTGGGGACAGTGGCAGCTGGAGGAGGTTGGGCTCCAATATTACCATCTGTGCTGTGCAGACCATTCCTCCCAGGAACAGCCACCGGCAGGGGTGCAGGGGTCTCCCAGGACCCCCCCAGCTCTTGGCCGGACCTCTGAGAGACGCTTCCCGGCACCATGTCTTCCATCAGGCCTCAGTGGCCCCTGGGACCAGGATGCCTTCCATGCAGACAGGGCACCCTGTGTGGCGTCTGTCCCATCAACCCTGCCCTGTCTTCACTGTGAGTGTGCAAGGGAAGCTTTGTACATCATAGTAGCATAACAAGTCATTTATCATTATTTAAACTTATTTAATTTTGCTTAAAATAAGAAACATTGAAGAACGTTCTGTTTTCAGACACGCTCAACTCAAAGGCCCCACATCTTGTGCATGGGGTTGTGTCCAGGCACGTCTGGACCGAGTTTCAGAACCACACTCATCCTGGGAGCACTCTCTGCTTGGTGCTTTTGCTAACGTCTGGCTCTACCCCCCTTCCCTAAGAGTCACACACACAATCCTAGAAATGTATTCGTGTCATGTTTTTCTTCCATCAGGCTATGCTTCTGACCAAAAAAGACTCACATTCCATTCCACTGGAAAGGAGGCGGCGTTTCTAGGAGGAGTTCCCTGAACAGGTAGGACTGCATTGTGTGGAGAAGTTGTTTCGAGAAGTCACTTACTCATCGTCCTTGCTGGGAAACAGGCCATGAGCGATGGGAACCTGCTCTTGCCTTGTCCCCTACCTGTGCTAACTCAGAGGTGGTCCGCACCTGTGTGTCTGCGTCCTGGCCTCAGTGATGCTGCCATCTCTGCACACAGCCCTCGATGCACCATTTCCACAAGTAACCACCTGTAGACAAGTCTCTATCCAGAGCCCTTATCTGTTGTTACAGTGCATAATCTCTGAGAATGCCCTAATTTCCATCATTCTCTAAGCCTGTCATCATGGCTGAGACAGGCTTATCCCTCTGAACAGATGAGATTAGTCGATCATGTTAAAGTCAAAGGGGGATTATAATGCTTGTAATACACTGAGTCAAATTAAATGAGTTTTGTTTGTACGTCAGGAGATCATGTTGCTGAAGCTGGAGTGTCTTCCACTGGGTGGAACAAATTGCCAATAAGACATAAATGCGTAGGGAAAAACCCTCAAGCAGAGAATATGAACAAAGTAAACATGGTTGTTTTATCTTTATTTTGTTCTTGTCTGTTCAACCTAGTACACGGGAGTCTTAATACCCCTGGTGCCTCCCGTATTTAATATCCAGGGAGGACCAAAGCCTTCTGCCCACATTGTTCAGACTCAGCACCTAGTGGATTCTCAGGGCTCGTCAAAAATACGGCTCATCAAGGGATCGGAGTGTTTGGGGGCTCCTAGACCCATGTTAACAGAGTATCCCTAGGACAGCTCTACCCCTACTCTCCCGCCTGCGTAGCCATCCCGTATTGTTTGAGGAAGAGACAATAAGCACCTGTCTTTAAAAATGTTGTTAAGAATCCCCAGGAAACATCAAGAGACAGGCAGGGAGACACGCCGAACGTCCGCGGGCCCTTTGCTGCACTGTCATTCCAGATGCATATTAGCATTGGCAAAAGTTGACAGGATCTTTAAAAGGTCACCTGTTAGTACGTTGTGTGTCTGTGGTCATTCCAGCATGAGTAGGTGGGCCTCTGCCTCATGTGCATGGCCCTTCCCAGACCCTCGTGGCTCGGCCCACTTTGGCATTGCTCGTGCGAGCTGAAACCTGCCTGCCCTCCAGTACCTCCTGCTGGCCAGACCCAGAGGAGCCACCACCCCAGACGGCCACGGATCCTTGCGTCACTGCCACCTGTGTGAGTGAAGACCTTTCTAAGAACAATGAGGTCTCCGCAGGTGTTGACATCTTTGCTCCACGAAAGTGACCTTCTTTCTGGGGAAAGTGGGTTCTGTGTACAAGTTGTGCAGAATTATTCTTTTCGATTTCAAAGCCCTGCTGTGGTGTGAAAGGAGGTGGTGGTCTGGAGAAAACTATGGATTTGAGACACTCGATTAGACATCCGGCTCCCTTGGTGGGTAGAAAGCTGGAAGGAGTATCCTTCCACCCTAAAACAAGAGCAAACATAGGAGATACTCGAATCCACAGCTTCTGCTTTGAATCTGCTGGAGAGCCAACATCGTAAGGCAATCCACCCATTCGAGGTCTAAGCCACAGATGTCCCGGGGAAGATGAACACAATCACCTCTTTGCCTGGGGGGAGGGTGCCAGACACAGGTATGAGGCCAGCCAAATTTCTGATTGAGCAGTTAAAGGCTGAGTATTGGCTGATGAGAGGATCCAAGAGCCTGGGCATGGGCGTCCATTCACACACTCTCTTCTGTGCCCGCCACTGGGTGCTCACAAAAGAGACGGGCAACGAGTGAGTTGTAAAGAAGCATCTTGGTGACACATGTCTGCAAGAGGGAGCTGCATCGAGTTTAGGAGAAGACTCACAGTGTCCTATGGAACTCCACCCACCCCTCCAGTGGGTCCAAGCTTTAAACCACTGAGGAACACAGCAAATACTGTCATTCTTGGGGCACTGGTAAAGCCCACTGCAGACTGGGCAAGAGAAATACAAAAATTCCTACCCTTGTTTAAAGCGAAACTATAGCAATAAACAGTGTATATTTCTATGACATGTAAAAGTAAAATATATGAAACAAATAGACGAAAGATTGACAGGAGGAGTGGAGTGTACAGTGTAGTAGTGTCCATGGACTACATGGAGACAGCAATAGGCACTAATTAAAAATGTTTAGTGTAAACACTAGAGCAAATAATAAAAACATTATAAAATGAGCTATACATAATAAACCAATAATGAAGATAAAATGGAATGATAAAAAACTCAGTTAATCCAAATGAAAACAGAATAAAGGAAAAATTGAAACAAAGGACAGATGAACCAAATAGAAACAGCTAGCAAGATGATAGATTTTATTCAACCATATCAGTAATTACATTAAGTTGTGGCAGTTTAAGTATACCAGCTAATAGAAAATATCACATTGGAATAAAAGTAAGACCCAATTAGTTGCTGTTTATAAGAAATTCACTTTAAGTATAAAGACTAATCTCAGTTAAAAATAAAAGGATCAGGTGAATCAAATCACTTTCAAAGTGAAGGCTGGAGTGGATATATTCATATCGGGCAAAGTTGATTTCAGTACAACACTATTACCAGAGATAAAAAAGGATGATATTTAATGATGAAGGTATCAGTTCTCCATGAAGACAAACATGAAAATCCTAAAGGCTTGTAAAAATTAAAATAGAGCACCCAAAACCATAAGATACCTAGGAATAAACCTAACCAAAGAGGCAAAGAATCTGTACTCAGAAAACTATAAAGTACTCATGAAAGAAATTGAGGAAGACACAAAGAAATGGAAAAATGTTCCATGCTCCTGGATTAGAAGAACAAATATTGTGAAAATGTCTATTCTACCTAAAGCAATCTACACATTTAATGCAATCCCTATCAAAATACTGTCAACTTTTTTTTCCAAAGAAATGGAACAAATAGCCCTAAAATTTAGATGGAACCAGAAAAGACCTCGAATAGCCAGAGGAATATGGAAAAAGAAAGCCAAAGTTGGTGGCATCACAATTCCGGACTTCAAGCTCTATTACAAAGCTGTCATCATCAAGACAGCATGGTACTGGCACAAAAACAGACACATAGATCAATGGAACAGAATAGAGAGCCCAGAAATAGACCCTCAACTCTAGGTCAACTAATCTTCAATAAGATAAGAATGTCCAATAGAAAAAGACAGTCTCTTCAACAATTGGTGTTGGGAAAATTGGACAGCCACATGCAGAGGAATGAAACTGGACCATTTCCTTACACCACACACAAAAATAGGCTCAAAGTGGATGAAAGACCTCAATGTGAGACAGGAATCCATCCGAATCCTTGAGGAGAACACAGACAACAACCTCTTCGACCTTGGCTACAGTAACTTCTTCCTAGAAACATCACCAAAGGCAAGGGAACCAAGGACAAAAATGAATTATTGGGACTTCATGAAGATCAAAAGCTTTTGCACAGCAAAAGAAACAGTCAACAAAACCAAAAGACAACCCACCAAATGGAAGAAGATATTTGCAAATATATTTGCACATATCAGATAAAGGGCTAGTATCCAAAATCAATGAAGAATTTATCAAACTCAACACTCAAACAATCCAATTAAGAAATGGGCAGAAGACATGAAGACATTTCTGCAAAGACGACATCCAAGTGGTCAGCAGACACATGAAAAAGTGCTCAACATCGCTCTGCATCAGGGAAATACAAATAAAAACCACAGTGAGATACTGCCTCACACCAGTCAGAATGGCTAAAATTAACCAGTCAGGAAATGCCAGGTGTTGGCAAGGATGCGGAGAAAGGGGAACCCTCCTACACTACTGATGGGAATGCAAGCTGGTGCAGCCACTCTGGGAAACAGTATGGAGGTTCCTCAAAAAATTGAAAGTAGAGCTACCCTGTGACCCAGCAATTGCATTATTGGGTATTTACCCCAAAGATACAAATGTAGTGATCTGAAGGGGCACCTACACCCCTGTGTTTATAGCAGCAAAGTCCACAATAGCCAAACTATGGAAAGAGCCCATATGTCCATTGATATATGAATGGATGAAGAAGATATAGTGTGTGTGTATGTGTATATATATACACATACACACATGCACAAATATACTATGGAATATTATGCAGCCATCAAAAATGAAATCTTGATAGAGGAGGAGTCAAGATGGCGGAGAAGTAGCAGGCTGAGACTACTTTGGGTAGCGGGAGATCAGCTAAATAGCTTATCTAAAGATTGCAAACACCTACAAATCCAATGGGAGATTGAAGAGAAGAAGAACAGCAATTCCAGAAACAGAAAATCAACCACTTTCTGCAAGGTAGGACTGGCGAAGAAGTGAATCCAAAGCGACGGGAAGATAGACCGCGGGGGGAGGGGCCGGCTCCCGGCGAGCGGCAGAGCAACGGAGCAAAATCAGGACTTTTAAAAGTCTGTTCTGCTGCGGGACATCGCTCCAGAGGCTTAACTGGGGTGAAGCCCAGGCGGGGTCAGCGCGGCCTCAGGTCCTGCAGGATCGCAGAAGGATCGGGGGTGTCTGAGTGTCGCAGAGCTTACCGGTATTAGAACGGGGAAGCCGGCTACAGAGACAGAGCCGAGGAGTGACTCTCAGCTCAGGGTTGCCTTGAACCGGTCGCAGGCTCGGTCAGCTCGGAGCCCGGCCGGAGGCCAGGGTGGCGGGAGTCATTTGGCACTGTTCTCTGAGGGCGCACTGAGGAGTGGGGCCCCGGGCTCTCGGCTCCTCTGGGCCGGAGACCGGGAGGCCGCCATCTTTATTCCCGTCCTCCGGACTCTACAGAAAGTGCTCAGGGAACAAAAGCTCCCGAAAGCGAACCCGAGCGGATGACTCAGCGCGGCCCCGGGTAAGGGCGGTGCAACTCCGCCTGGGGCAAAGACGCTTGAGAATCACTACAACGGGCCCCTCCCCCAGAAGATCTACCGGAAACCCAGCCAGGACCAAGTTCACCTACCAAGGAGAACGGCGGAATTCCAGAGGAGAAGAAAGCAAAGCACGGAACTCATGGCTTTCTCCCCATGATTTTTTAGCCTTGCAGTTAATTTAATTTTTTTTTTCTTTTTCAATTTTTTTTTCTTTTTCTCTTCTTCTGCGAAATTTTTTTTAACTTTTACCATTTTCTTTTTTTTAACGTTTTTTAAATAGTTTATCTAATATATATATATTTTTTCCTCTTTTTATATTTTTTTCTTTATCGGCTTTCTTTTTTTTAATAGTTTTTTTTTTCTTTCTTTCTGAACCCCTTTTTATCCCCTTTCTCCCCCCTCACAATTCAGGATCTCTTCTGATTTGGCTAAAGCATATTTTCCTGGGGTTGTTGCCACCCTTTTAGTATTTTACTTGCTCCTTCATAAACTCTTATCTGGACAAAATGACAAGGCGGAAAAATTCACAACAAAAAAAAGAACAAGAGGCAATACCAAAGGCTAGGGACCTAATCAATACAGACATTGGTAATATGTCAGATATAGAGTTCAGAATGATGATTCTCAAGGTTCTAGCCGGGCTTGAAAAAGGCATGGAAGATATTAAAGCAACCCTCTTGGGAGATATAAAAGCCCTTTCTGGAGAAATAAAAGAACTAAAATCTAACCAAGTTGAAATCAAAAAAGCTATTAATGAGGTGCAATCAAAAATGGAGGCTCTCACTGCTAGGATAAATGAGGCAGAAGAAAGAATTAGCGATATAGAAGACCAAATGACAGAGAATAAAGAAGCTGAGCAAAAGAGGGACAAACAGCTACTGGACCACGAGGGGAGAATTCGAGAGATAAGTGACACCATAAGACGAAACAACATTAGAATAATTGGGATTCCAGAAGAAGAGGAAACAGAGAGGGGAGCAGAAGGTATATTGGAGAGAATTATTGGAGAGAATTTCCCCAATATGGCAAAGGGAACAAGCATCAAAATCCAGGAGGTTCAGAGAACCCCCCTCAAAATCAATAAGAATAGGTCTACACCCCGTCACCTAATAGTAAAATTGACAAGTCTTAGTGACAAAGAAAAGATCCTGAAAGCAGCCCGGGAAAAGAAGTCTGTAACGTACAATGGTAAAAATATTAGATTGGCAGCAGACTTATCCACAGAGACCTGGCAGGCCAGAAAGAGCTGGCATGATATATTCAGAGTACTAAATGAGAAAAACATGCAGCCAAGAATACTATATCCAGCTAGGCTATCATTGAAAATAGACGGAGAGATTAAAAGCTTCCAGGACAAACAAAAACTGAAAGAATTTGCAAATACCAAACCAGCTCTACAGGAAATATTGAAAGGGGTCCTCTAAGCAAAGAGAGACCCTCAAAGTAGTAGATCAGAAAGAAACAGAGACAATATACAATAACAGTCACCTTACAGGCAATACAATGGCACTAAATTCATATCTCCCAATACTTACCCTGAATGTTAATGGGCTAAATGCCCCAATCAAAAGACACAGGGTATCAGAATGGATCAAAAAACAAAACCCATCTATATGTTGCCTACAAGAAACTCATCTTACACCCGAAGACACCTCCAGGTTTAAAGTGAGGGGGTGGAAAAGAATTTACCATGCTAATGGACATCAGAAGAAAGCAGGAGTGGCAATCCTTATATCAGATCAATTAGATTTTAAGCCAAAGATTATAATAAGAGATGAGGAAGGACACTATATCATACTCAAAGGAACTGTCCAACAAGAAGATCTAACAATTTTAAATATCTATGCCCCTAACGTGGGAGCAGCCAACTATATAAACCAATTAATAACAAAATCAAAGAAACACATCGACAAGAATACAATAATAGTAGGGGATTTTAACACTCCCCTCACTGAAATGGACAGATCATCCAAGCAAAAGATCAACAAGGAAATCAAGGCCTTAAATGACACACTGGACCAGATGGACATCACAGATATATTCAGAACATTTCATCCCAAAGCAACAGAATACACATTCTTCTCTAGTGCACATGGAACGTTCTCCAGAATAGATCACATTTTTGGTCCTAAATCAAGTCTCAACTGGTATCAAAAGATTGGGATCATTCCCTGCATATTTTCAGACCACAATGCTCTAAAGCTAGAACTCAATAACAAGAGGAAATTTGGAAAGAACCCAAATACATGGAGACTAAACAGCATCCTTCTAAAGAATGAATGGGTCAACCAGGAAATCAAAGAAGAATTGAAAAAAATTATGGAAACAAATGATAATGAAAACACAACAGTTCAGAATCTGTGGGACACAACAAAGGCAGTCCTGAGAGGAAAATATATAGCGGTACAAGCCTTTCTCAAGAAACAAGAAAGGTCTCAGGTACACAACCTAACCCTACACCTAAAGGAGCTGGAGAAAGAACAAGAAAGAAACCCTAAACCCAGCAGGAGAAGAGAAATCATAAAGATCAGAGCAGAAATCAATGAAATAGAAACAAAAAAAAACAATAGAACAAATCAACGAAACTAGGAGCTGGTTCTTTGAAAGAATTAATAAGATTGATAAACCCCTGGCCAGACTTATCAAAAAGAAAAGAGAGAGGACCCAAATAAATAAAATCATGAATGAAAGAGGAGAGATCACAACGAACACCAAAGAAATACAGACAATTATAAGAACATACTATGAGCAACTCTATGCCAACAAATTTGACAATCTGGAAGAAATGGATGCATTCCTAGAGACATATAAACTACCACAACTGAACCAGGAAGAAATAGAAAGCCTGAACAGACCCATAACCAGTAAGGAGATTGAAACAGTCATCAAAAATCTCCAAACAAACAAAAGCCCAGGGCCAGACGGCTTCCCGGGGGAATTCTACCAAACATTTAAAGAAGAACTAATTCCTATTCTCCTGAAACTGTTCCAAAAAATAGCAATAGAAGGAAAACTTCCAAACTCATTTTATGAGGCCAGCATCACCTTGATCCCAAAACCAGACAAGGATCCCAACAAAAAAGAGAACTACAGACCAATATCCTTGATGAACACAGATGCAAAAATTCTCACCAAAATACTAGCCAATAGGATTCAACAGTACGTTAAAAGGATTATTCACCACGACCAAGTGGGATTTATTCCAGGGCTGCAAGGTTGGGTCAACATCCGCAAATCAATCAATGTGATACAACACATTAATAAAAGAAAGAACAAGAACCATATGATACTCTCCATAGATGCTGAAAAAGCATTTGACAAAGTACAGCATCCCTTCCTGATCAAAACTCTTCAAAGTGTAGGGATAGACGGCACATACCTCAATATTATCAAAGCCATCTATGAAAAACCCACCGCAAATATCATTCTCAATGGAGAAAAACTGAAAGCTTTTCCGCTAAGGTCAGGAACACGGCAGGGATGTCCGTTATCACCACTGCTATTCAACATAGTACTAGAAGTCCTAGCCTCAGCAATCAGACAACAAAAGGAAATTAAAGGCATCCAAATCGGCAAAGAAGAAGTCAAACTATCACTCTTCGCAGATGATATGATACTCTATGTGGAAAACCCAAAAGACTCCACTCCAAAACTGCTAGAACTTGTACAGGAATTCAGTAAAGTGTCAGGATATAAAATCAGTGCACAGAAATCAGTTGCATTTCTCTACACCAACAACAAGACAGAAGAAAGAGAAATTAAGGAGTCCATCCCATTTACAATTGCACCCAAAACTATAAGATACCTAGGAATAAACCTAACCAAAGAGACTAAGAATCTATACTCAGAAAACTATAAAGTACTCATGAAAGAAATTGAGGAAGACACAAAGAAATGGAAAAATGTTCCATGCTCCTGGATTGGAAGAATAAATATTGTGAAAATGTCTATGCTACCTAAAGCAATCTACACATTTAATGCAATTCCTATCAAAGTACCATCCATTTTTTTCAAAGAAATGGAACAAATCATCCTAAAATTTATATGGAACCAGAAAAGACCTCGAATAGCCAAAGGAATATTGAAAAAGAAAGCCAAAGTTGGTGGCATCACAATTCCGGACTTCAAGCTCTATTACAAAGCTGTCATCATCAAGACTGCATAGTACTGGCACAAAAACAGACACATAGATCAATGGAACAGAATAGAGAGCCCAGAAATGGACCCTCAACTCTATGGTCAACTCATCTTCGACAAAGCAGGAAAGAATGTCCAATGGAACAAAGACAGCCTCTTCAATAAATGGTGTTGGGAAAATTGGACAGCCACATGCAGAAAAATGAAATTGGATCATTTCCTTACACCACACACGAAAATAGACTCAAAATGGATGAAGGATCTCAATGTGAGAAAGGAATCCATCAAAATCCTCGAGGAAAACACAGGCAGCAACCTCTTCGACGTCAGCCGCAGCAACATCTTCCTAGGAACATCACCAAAGGCAAGGGAAGCAAGGGCAAAAATGAACTTTTGGGATTTTATCAAGATCAAAAGCTTTTGCACAGCAAAGGAAACAGTTAACAAAACCAAAAGACAACTGACAGAATGGGAGAAGATATTTGCAAATGACATATCAGATAAAGGGCTAGTGTCCAAAATCTATAAAGAACTTAGCAAACTCAACACCCAAAGAACAAATAATCCAATCAAGAAATGGGCAGAGGACATGAACAGACATTTCTGCAAAGAAGACATCCAGATGGCCAACAGACACATGAAAAAGTGCTCCATATCACTCGGCATCAGGGAAATACAAATCAAAACCACCATGAGATATCACCTCACACCAGTCAGAATGGCTAAAATTAACAAGTCAGGAAATGACAGATGCTGGCGAGGATGCGGAGAAAGGGGAACCCTCCTACACTGTTGGTGGGAATGCAAGCTGGTGCAACCACTCTGGAAAACAGCATGGAGGTTCCTCAAAATGTTGAAAATAGAACTACCCTATGACCCTGCAATTGCACTGCTGGGTATTTACCCTAAAGATATAAACATAGTGATCCGAAGGGGCACATGCACCCGAATGTTTATAGCAGCAATGTCTACAATAGCCAAACTATGGAAAGAACCTAGATGTCCATCAACAGATGGATGGATAAAGCAGATGTGGTATATATACACAATGGAATACTATGCAGCCATCAAAAGAAATGAAATCTTGCCATTTGCGATGACGTGGATGGAACTAGAGGGTATCATGCTTAGCAAAATAAGTCAATCGGAGAAAGACAACTATCATATGATCTCCCTGAATGAGGGAGAGGAGATGCAACATGGGGGGCCGAGGGGGTAGGAGAAGAGTAAATGAAACAAGATGGGATTGGGAGGGAGACAAACCATAAGTGACTCTTAATCTCACAAAACAAACTGAGGGTTGATGGGGGGAGGGGGTTGGGAGAGGGGGTGGGGTTATGGATATCGGGGAGGGTATGTGCTATGGTGAGTGTTGTGAAGTGTGTAAACCTGGCGATTCGCAGACCTGTACCCCTGGGGATAAAAATATATGTTTATAAAGCTGTAAAAAAAAAAAAAAAAAAAAGGAAAGAAAGGATGAATCCCCAAGTTTTGTAGCAACATGGACGGGACTGGAAGAGATTATGCTGAGTGAAATAAGTCAAGCAGAGAGAGTCAATTATCATATGGTTTCACTTATTTGTGGAGCATAACAAATAGCATGGAGGACAAGGGGAGATGGAGAGGAGAAGGGAGTTGAGGGAAATTGGAAGGGGAGTTGAACCATGAGAGACTATGGACTCTGAAAAACGATCTGAGAATTTTGAAGGGGTGGGGGGTGGGAGGTTGGGGGCACCAGGTGGTGGGTATTGTAGAGGGCACGGATTGCATGGAGCACTGGGTGTGGTGCAAAAATAATGAATACTGTTATGCTGAAAAAAATAAAAAAATTAAAAAAAAAAAAAAGATCCACTCTTCTATAAAAAAAAAAAAAAAAAATAGCAGAAATAAGGCTTACCCAAATAGTGTAGTGAATTTCATTATGATCTTGCTGGTTTCCACTGAACCCATGATTAGAGTATTTCATTAAGTATTTGCCATAATCTACAGATTATCTTTGGAAAAATGAGAATTAATTTGGGGTATAGGCCTACCACATTCTAACAGCTCTATTGCACACTGTATGCTGTCACTCACCTTCCAGTAAGATATAGAAGGTAAATCCTATCAGTTCTCAGGTATAATGAAAATAATGTGAAGGATTGTTCTTATTAGTATGGGTTCCCACACAAAAAGCAGAATGTGTTTGTGTGTATTCATTATCTTGTCCTGAAATACATCATGATTAAAGCAAGTAGTTTTATGAGAAAAAAAAAAAAATGAAATCTTGCCATTTGCCACAATATGGATGGAACTAGAGAGAATTATGTTGAATGAAATAAGTTAATCAGAGAAAGACAATTATCATATGATCTCAGTAATATGAGGAATTTGAGAAACAAAACAGCGGATCATACGGAAGAGAGGGGAAAATGAAACAAGATGAAATCAGAGAGGGAGACAAACCATAAGAGACTCTTAACCTCAGGAAACAAACTGAGGGTTGCTGGAATGGAGGGGGGTGGGAGGAATGGGGTGGCTGAATGATGGACATTGGGGAGGGTATGTGCTAGGGTGAGCACTGTGAATTGTGTAAGACTGATGATTCACAGACCCATACACCCAAAACAAATACTACATTATATGTTAATTAAAAAAATAAAATACTTAAAGCAAAAACTGGTAGAGCTGCAAAGAGAAACTAGTAAACCCATAATTATGATTTGGGACTTGGACACTCTGCTCTCAGCAACTGGTAGAGCCTCAATACAGAAGCAGAACTGGCCACTGGTAACAGGGAAGAGCTAAACAGCACCATCAGCCAATAGGATTTAATAAACATTTCTAGAATACCCCACCCAAAACAGCAGAATACACTTTCCTTTCATGTGCATACATTTACAGTGATAGACCATAGTCTAAACAGTCCTAATAAATGTAGGAGGATGTAAATCCTACAAGGTATTTTCTATCATGATATAATTAAATTATAAATCAGTAAAATACTGATTTCTGGAAAATACTGGAATGTTTGAAAATTAAATAATACACTTCTAAATAACCCATAGGACAAAGAATACATCAGAAAAAAACTTAGAAAGTACCATAATATAAATGAAAATGAAAACACAATACGACACATCAAACTTGTAGGACGCCGCTAAGGAATCTCTTAGGAGAAACTGAGAGCCTTGTTCACATGGTAGTAAAGCAGAACTGTCTCAAGCCAATGACCTCAGCTTCCACACTAAGGAATTAAAAAAAAAAAAAAGAAAACAAATAAAATGTCAGGTCAACAGAATAATGGAAATAATAAAGATCAATGTGAAAAATGCTAAAATAGAAAACAGAAAAACAATAAAGAAAAGCAAAGGAATTAAAGAAGATCTTTGAGAAGATCACTAAAATTGTCAAAATTCAAGACAGATTTACGGGGGGAAAAGACAAAGGCACAAATTACCAGAGTCATAAATAACAGAGGTGACATCACTACAGAGTCTACAGATATCAGATAAAGAAGGGGATATTATGAATAATTGTGTACCAATGAACTCAGCAACTTGGATGAAATGAATGACTTTTTTGAAGGACACATACTTCATGCAAGGAAAACAGAAAGAAATGAAAAATCCAAATTGCCTATATCTACTAATAAGATTGAACTATAGTTTACAATCTTCTCCCAAAGAAATTCCATGTCCAGATGGCTATGATGATGAGTTCTAGCACACACTCAAGAGACAAACGATACCAGTTGTAAACAAGCTCTTCCAGAAGATTGCCGAGGAGGGAGTATATTTTTGTTCCTATCCTGTGAGGCCAGCATCGCTTGATGCCAAAACCAGAAGAAGGCACTACAAGAAAAGAAATCTATAGACCAATATTCGTCACAAATGCAGTTGTAAATACTCTAAATAAAATTGAGTCCGACAATATCTGAGAATGGATAATACAGCCTGACTCATCAAGGATAAAGGTTTAGTTTAATATCCAAAGAGCAACCGATGTGATTCACCATGTTAGCCAATTTAAAAGGAAAAACAATATAGTCTTCTCAATAGAAGTGGAGATATTATTTGGTAGAATCCGACGCTGACGTATGGATTAGCCAACCAGGGACAGGAAGAAGGGAGCTTCCTCAACAGCACAAGAGGCATCCAGGAAAGCCCCCTGCTAACTGCACGCTCCATGGTGCAGGAGCGTCCATCTGTGTGCTCTGGCAAGGGATTCTGTGCCGCGTAGACCAGACCCTGCACTGACGGGATTTATGGCTACCTCCTTGTGCCAGCGAGCACGTATTGCCCAAACAGCTTTTGTGATAAATGATCAACATGTGAGTGTACCAGGCCTCCTCGACGAGGTCCTCCTGGTTTACTTTTTTAAACTGCACCGATCGGGACCACTGCACATGAGAGCCCTGCTAAAGAGAGCTGATTCGCCTTCCAAATGGCAGCGATCACCAGCCACCTCACTGCCAGGCTGAGTAAGAAGCGTGGCGCTATGCCGGGCCCCTAACGCATGCAGAGCCCCTCAGCTAAGTAAACAGCTGAAGGACATGGCACAGTAAAGCAAAGAGCATGGGCTTCTGGGCAAGACAGACACCGCAGTCGCCCTGAGACTCAACGTTCTTGGTTACAGAGGGTTTTTTTTTGTTGTTTTTGTTTTTTGTTTTTCAAAAAAATAAAATGTCCTTCAGGGTTCACGAGGTTGTGTGTGGAATTCTCAGCATCTAAGACCAACTAGATACCCTGATCTTGTGATATTGCTGATAAATATTATCTAGTTTGTCTTACGTTTAGACATTTATACAGAAAAGTTTTACTTAAGAAGACCCAAATATGTAAGTTTACCTTCTGAAAATCAATAAACTGGGAATGATCGTTTATGTTACAAAAATGACTTCTAGAAGCATTAAGTCACAGTTAAATTCCAGGGATATAGGACTCCCATCAAGAGTTCACACATTTTGTAGGGCTTTGACCACAGACTATTTCATCGTCCATCAGCAAATTTTCTTTGCAGGCCAAGCTGTGTTTTCTTTGTAGGTCAAGTTGCAAAACTGAGCTCGGGGTGGGAGCCACAGAGCGCTGTCCGGGACACAAGATCTGTGGAAATCCACGGAACCATCCGGGAGCCTTCTTCTCGGCGTGGTCTCCCTAATGACAGTCTCGAGCTCGGTCCCCAGAGGGTCAGCAACAGTGGCAGTGGTTGGGCGCCCAGTCCCTTCGCACAGATGACCTACAGGGCTGAGTGTCCTTGTTCCCCATTCCCCTGGAGCATGGTGGATGTCGGGGCAATTTCGGGAAGGTGGCCCTTCATGACACCCCCGGTAGTCCGTTCAAAATCCAGTGGGATAAGCCTGCATGTTCCCCGCTGACATCTTCAACACCCAGTGCTTGCTTCGTCAAGTGTAGGAAATGTCTGGCTTCAAAATATAATCTTGACTCCAGACGTAACAGTAGGTCAGTGCACAGTGTGGATGCACTTGTTAATTTATGCTGGAAAGCTGACCCCGATGTAGTGTCTCTTCGGCTTCCAAAACCTTTTCCTGTTGGCTTGGTGTGTATGGAGTATGTACACAGTGGAATATTATTCAATAGGAAGGAAATCCTGCCCTGGGGATGGGCCAGGGGGAGCCGACCTACCCAGATCCAACACAAGTTAAGGTGCGTGCCTGCGTGTGTGCGAGTGTGTGTGTGTGCGTGTGTGCAGGCTGGGTGGTGAGGGATCACGGGAGGAACAGCTGGAACAGTGGGGAAGATGTCACATGACAAGGACCTGGAATGGCAGACTAAGCTGTCTGGGATTTTTTTCATTAAAACATTGAATCCTTTGAAGAACTGAGAGCAGGACAGGTGCTTTGAGAGGGAGAACAGTGCTTGTCAGCAGCCCACCTGGGTCATGGCCCAGCTTGGACATTTACACCCATGTGACCTCAGGAGTGTCGCTGAAACATCTGGGTCCCAGTGTCCGCAGATCCGTCCTGGGGTGTGGATGGCGCTCAGCTCGCGGAGCCCAGCACGGGGCCTGGCAGCTATGAACGGCTCCCGTACGGACCAGCAGCGTTCAGGGTCATGCTGTAGGGATGAGTCACTCCATGCTGACAAGGAAGGGTGGGAGAGGGGAGGGAGGGACGCCGATGTCCCAGCAGGACACTCGGGGCAGATGCGGAGCAGGGACCCGGAGTGTTTGGGAGCCACGCGAAGGTAGACGTTAACAGTATTTGATGCCGACTGGATGCAGAGGGGCAGGCAAGGAGAGCTGGACCACTCCAGGTCTGAGCCTCATGGCGGGGACGTCTGCACCTGAGGCTCCAGCGGGGAAGACAGGGAAGCTGGCTCTGAGACAGGTCCCCGAGAGCTTCCGGGGGGATAGATGCTGTCTCCATGGAATGAGAAGAAGACATAGAAATTCGCAAAACCCCAAATCATAGTTTTAGATCCAAGTCTCCTTGGTTGCTCCCCACGGTCCCTTCAGCTTTGGGAAGAGAAGGCTGGAGCTTGGCGAGCTGAACAGCCGCCCAGGTGATGCCCAGAGCAGGGCTAGGCATCTGCACCGGAGCCTTGCCAAGACCGAGCGCCCTTTGCAGGCTTCGTGCGCTTTGCCTTGCTCAGTTATGTTCGCAAGAAGTCAGTCTGGGAAGGGTCCTGTTGACACGCAGGAAGAAAGAAGCCGGAAGCCCCTACATGCAGACACTCCAAGAGCCGCTGGACTAATTTATTTGCAGCTGAAGCGCTTGGGGTGTGGAGGCAAATCTCAACAGCCCTGTCAGCGTCGACCGTTAGGAAAACCCGCTACCAGCTCTGTTTGTCCAAGACAAAGACAACGTGGATATAGAGGAGGCTGAGTAAATCCAGCCAAATGCCACAGTCTGACGGCAACGTCCCCAGAGTTCCAGCACGTCTAGCGCCGCGCCGCTTCCAACAGACGCAGGGAGAAAGGAAAGGATTTTAATTCCCCTGAAGGGTGTGTGGGCTGCGCACGGTCCTGCAATAAAGCCCCTCGCAGCAAAGCCTTGCCCTCTCCTGAGCACAGTCGCACAGACATGTCCTTCGGGCGCGCCTCAGGGTGAAGCCTGTCCCGCGCACACTCACGTGCTAGGCCGCTCGTGCAGGGAGACGCGGGGAGCAACGACGCGGTCGGAGCAAGCGCCCGGTCCCCGGAGCTGTCCTCGGCGGAGCGGCGAGCTGAGCTCCCCTCCCTGAGCTCCTGGACTAATGACAGATGGTGGGTAAGAGCGTCAGGACCAGATACCCTGGCGCTGGAATGCATTTTCTTTCATTAAATGCCATTTCTTTAAGTGACCAAATAAATCTAAAAATAGAAAGTATTTTTTTAAGTATGTTTGCACTTATGGCGACTTCCATTTATTTCTGACTTGCAGCCAAGGAATTACATTTTCTGGTAGAAACGGGATCCCCACCTGTGCGCACAGCCCCATCCATGTGGACAGTTGTGTAGAGAGGAGACGCAGAAAGGAGTCAGAGCATCTCTGGTTGTGACACTAGCTCAGGAGACGCTGAATCTGTGTGTTCAGGACACAGCCCAGAGCAGCCCGCCCAGAGTTGGAGAACGCACCACACGTAGAAAAGCCTTCAGGCATCCCGAGCACAAAGGTGCCATGCCCTGCCACTGGCATCCTGGGGACACAGCCAGGGGTGACAGCCTGACTTTTTTTTTTTTTTTAATTAACCAGTGCACTCTGCGTTCTGTCCTTCCCCACCATCTGATGGCACCGAGTGTCTATTACGCACCAGCCGAGAAAGGGCACCAGGGGGGCCCCAGCGGCTCCCCCTCAAACCACCATTTCTGTTCTTCATTCAGAGAAGGAAAACACATCAGCGGGGCTCAGCACAGGAGAGCTCCTGGGACCCCACCGTCCATCGTCGCCCCAAGGAGACTGCACAGCCCCGAGACTCCACTCAGAACACCCTTGATGGGCTCGTCGTCCCGTGTGACTCTGAAACACACTTTTGGGGGCCCTTGTCTTCAGGTTCTGACTATCAGAGAAAGTTCCCCACTCTCAACTCCCCGAGGTCAGGTTAAGTGATGAGGCATAAAAAATTGTCTTTGAGGAAGCAGAAAACAGGAGCAAACACAGGGATGTCGTGGCCACCGCCCAGCATTCTTTTAAAAACAGTTTTCCTTCCAAAGGACGTGTCTAGGATATATTGCTGAAATCGCACGCGGTAGGACTGGGGGCCATGACCCCTGGCTTTTACCATCTGCCCTGTGTATTCTGTGGGTAATACACGCTCCCGCCCATTCCATATCTTCATGTGAAAAACACATTAAACACATTAAACACATTAAAACACAGTAGTAAATTTTTAAAAATTTAATTTAAAAGTAACAGATTGTCACAAATAAAAAAGTCCGGCTCGCAGAATGCAGACTTGGGCATCTCTGCGTTGCCGACGTGGCCTGTGTCCTTCCACACGGTCTCTGCTCCGTTGCGACAGCAGGAGCAGAAGCAGGCCCACCGGGTGCGCCACCGGCCGGGGTGCTGCGTGTCTGGACCCTCTTCCCGACGCACAAGCAGCCTATGAACTTTCTTTTTCTCTTTCCTTCCGCAGACCGCAGGGACCTCTCCAAAAAGCGCCAGCGACGCAGTTTCCGTCGTCCACTCCGTCAACTCACGAGGTGGCAAATGAGGGTCAGAAGGCCGAGCCGCGCACGGAGCTGTGCCGACAGCGTCTGGGCTGGTGGGGGGCCCGCGGGGCTGCGGCCGCCGTCCGGGCTAAGCTGATGGCTTTCTCCTGAGCAGTGAGGGGCGTCTGAAGAAGTAGTCACGGCCACGGAGCCGGTGCAGCCGGGCCCACGGGGGTGCCGCTCTCTGACCGTGCCCGTGCGGCTGGGGGCCCTCGGAGTGGACCGTCTCACCTGGCGGTCCTGCTGCTTCTCGCAAGGGAAGCAACCGTGCTGTTAGCAGAGGCCCGTGGCTTCTCCGAGAACACCCGGAGCGCGTGGGGCAAGCGCTGCCCACCTTCAGCCCAGCGGCGGCCACATTCGTGCCACGCAGTCGTCTAACCGCATGTTGTGGGCCGGCGAGTCTCCCCAGAGCCCGTGTCCAGGCAGAGAACCTAGGAGCGCCGGGGACCCTTTCTGTCGTGACACCCACGCTCTGGAGCAGCTGCTCAGCAGACGGTCACCCCAGGACGCTCCCTCCCAGGCTCATCTCTCCGGGAACGCGGCGTGGGAACCTACGGCAGGTGAAATACAGAAAACAGGCTTCTGAGTCCGCCTCTGTCCATCCCATGAAGTTGACTCAGCGGCCGCAGGTTTTCTGGAAAAAAGGGAGAGTGCACGTGTCGCCCTCCCGCCACAGTCCCACCCCCAGGCCGCGGGGCTGTGGCCGCCTCTGCTCCCGGTGAAGGGGCTTTGGGCAGCGGCCTTTTCCCCGGCTGCCGCGTGCACGACTGTTCCGCTAGGCTCAGTCCCATGTCCCCGATGCGTCTGCTCTTCCTCACAGAGCAATCGCGCTTCCTATGGAAGGAGAAGCAAACAAGTCAGAACCCGAGTGTCCTGTCCCCCCGCGAGCTGTGGTGGGCGCCCCCCCCACCGGGCTCAGCCCCCCAGACTCGCCGGTGGGCTCCGGACCTGGACTGTCTCCCTCTCACAGACGTTTGGAAGGTGATTCACTTCAGGAACTCACGCTGCTCCAAGTAACCGAAGCGGCGAATGTTTTGACCACTTTGATGTGGAAATCTAGGAAAACAGTCATCACAGTCAGGGACAGAGGTCTGAAATCCCTGGCAGGCTTTGCGAGGGGCAATAAAGACGCAGAAAGCAATAAAAGCTGGTGATTTAAGGGGAGGCGAGTGTTGGAGCACAGCTGGTATTTTAAAATCCGACATTATTTTCAGTATTTATTTTAAATCTCAATGCTTACATTGATTTAAGAAGGTCAGAGAACATGTTCTTTTTCCCCCTCTTACAGAGAGAATTAGGACGACCCTAAAATATATTAAAAAAAAAAAAAAAGGAAGCTTCGTCTTTGGTTGACTTTAAAAGGGGAAGAAAGTCGCCTGCCCCCTCCGCAGAGACGCTAGGGACGCCGATTCTGAGCACCAGGAAAGGACAAAGAGGGGGTGAGCCCACGACCGCGGAGCACCTGTCTCTCCCCAGCGGTGCCGACCCCACGCGCCCAAGCCCTCCCCCTGAGTCCTGAAAGTCGTGCGGGATTTGCTCTCGGGGCTGCGAAAGCCGCTCAAACCCGCCGTCGCACTGTATGTCAACGGAGATATGCGCTCTTGCCGCTTGTCAAAACAATCCTGAAATCCCATTTTTCTTTAATAAAGTGTAGTTCTGTCCTCCAGATGTGTGCGTGAATAAGATGTCATAGTCTGTTTTGGTTCCGGACTGCACCCTGCTGATGCTCTTAGGCAGCAGGAAAATTACCTTATTGAAGCATGTTGTGGTGGGGAGGACGGGGCCACACTCCGCGCGGTATTACACACATGACATATTCAGAGACCTTTGAATAAGACTATGAATATCAAGTGATTGAAGAGATTATACAGGCTCTGGGTTTTTTCTCGGGGCATGAAAGGTTGTGGTTCTGGATGAGTGTCTTTCAGATCAATATAATTATGTCATAAAAACATGTCACGAAATAGTTTACTTTGCAGCCTTTCCCCTCGCCTGCCTGCACACGGCTCCACGGCCCACGGGGGACGGCCTGGCGCAACCACGGTGTCGGGGCCTCCTGACTTCCCTCAGGCAACGGCATTCTTGGTTCTGCCCCCGGCGGGGCCCTGAGGAAACCCCCTCCCATGGCCCCTGGTGCTCCGGACGGCCTGCGTCCAGGACGAGAGGGGCCTGCCTCCCCGCGAATTCTGAGGCTGCTGTGCTGGGAAGGGCTGCAACTTCTGGACGACCTCGCTGTGCGTGGTGACCCCCCGGGGATCCCTCCTTGTCCCCCCACCCTGCCAACCGCCAAGGCCTGCCAGGTCTCCCCCAGCCCCCGAGAAAGGGCAATGCCGCTCACCCTGCTGGTCCCCAGCCCGGAGGCCACAGGACAGGGGAGCACCGGCAGGTTGAGGAGGGGCCTCGGTTCAACGCCCCTGCCCTGGCCCCCACGCGTGTCGGTGTTCACGTGGGTCCACGCCATGTCTAAATGGTGTGATTTTTCAGCCCATTTCCAAGTGGAGCTAAACCATGGGAGTTTAAAACTATCACATCTGAGTAACGATCCTTTCTTTTCACCAGAGACAAGGAGAACAGGGCAGTGATGGAGCCTTACCTCAAAACACAACTCTTTCTTTTTCTCCTTTAGAAGGACATAAATACACACCATCCGGCAAACTCCCGCCTTGTTCCGCCCGTCGGAGCTCACCGCTCACAGCGCTTACGTGAAGGGAGGACGAAAACATTGAGAACACAACTGTTTCATGAAAGTGGGGAGAGCATCTGAGGCTCCGTGTCCCCCCACAGGGCTCTGACCCCCACGTCCGCGTCCCCTTGCCCACACGGAGGGACAAGCCCATCACATTCCCGAGTGGAACTGGGGTCCCTTTGAAGAGCCAGATGAAGCCTCATATGACAGTCTTGGATTTGCCTCCTTCGGAAGATTTTCACTTTCTTTTTCTTCTTCTATCATGTCTATCTTTCGTTCTCCTATTTCTAACTCATTCTCTCCTTTTCCATTATTTTTCAGTCACCAGGTCTCACAGCGGAGCCCTTCTGGGACCCTCGCAAAGAGCGGCAGGCCTCCTCACGGCGGAAGACGCCAAGGGAACGGCGTGCCCCAGTTCACTGACGTGAGCAGCCCACTGCACACGCACCGCACGGCCTCTCCTTTCAGAGGTAACCAGGAATTTTCCTTCTAGGAAAATAACGAGAAGATGAATCTTATTTAAATGTTTTATGTTGCTTTTCTTCTACACTCCTTCCATCTGTGATACAAACTAGCTACAAAAGAAAGCAACTGATAACACATAGTGTTTCACAAACCTCTGCGACCACCAAGCACTTATGTCTTCCTAAAGAACCTTCTAGAGCAGGCTGTTCCCACTTTCTGTACATCCTTGAAAACACCATCTTCCACTCAAACCTGCCTTCTCCGTGTATGAAATTGATCTTTGCAGAACTCTTAGAAAATGATGTGCTCTGTTCTCTTCCGTTCAAGTAGCTGTGGACATCAGTTACACGAGTCACACAGCAGGTGACACGGGAGTGCCCTAGAAACGGGGCTGCCCTTGCGCCCATGGAGCTCAACTGTTAGCATAAACCATCCGAAAACAGATTCCCCTTCTTCGCTCACGCGTTGACAGCCCTTGGATGAGACTCCAGGGCGGCAATGTGAAAACGCCTGTGTGCATGAGTCCACTCTGCTCACGTCGTGTAAATCAACGTCCCCTCCCTCACTTTCTCTGCTCCTGAGAGGTCCGCGTGTTTCAGGAATTTTACAGCATCGGTGTTTACAAAGGTAACTCACTCTCGGGGGGACGCGTGTGTAGGCCACTCATCGATCGTGCTGACCCTGGCGTGAGGAGAGGCGGTGTCATCTTGCTCTCCCTCTGGTAAGACTTGGATTCACCTGTGCCCCCAGGAACTGGGCAGGTGGCCCCAGGGCTGGTGTCTCCACCACACCCACATGTCTCCGTGTGCTCGCTGCTCTCGTTCTCTTCCTTACTGCTGTCTACTTGCAGTCCAGACCCTGTGTTACCCCTCGGGTAACTCAACATTGGAGTGTCCCATGGACGTCCCCTGACCCCCAAACTCCATTCACAAAGTCTGCCCTCAGGGCAGGTCACTTGCTCACATGGACGCTGAGTCTGTACTCAGAAAGAGCTGTGCTCTCCTGTCCCCACGGTGCTCACACCTTTGGGCCACAAATCCCAGGGTGAGGCCAGCCATCCTCCTAGCTCCTCCAGCAGCACCAGGAAGACACACAGCACACACACAGCTGCACTCTGGGAGTTGTCGTGCCCAACTTTGCAAGTTGTCTGCGTTGCTCCCCGTGCCCAGGGGAGATGTGAGTTGGTGTACCCAGAGGGACAGCTGGTCTCCAGGGACACAGAGGGCCTGGGTCGTTAGGGATCAGCCGGGTCTGAGATGCACCCCTGGGAAGGGATGGGAGACGGGCAGCCCCGGGGGAGCCCAGAGCGGCACAGAGGGTGGATAATGGGCGGGAAGGCCAGCACCACGGGGGTCAGCACGGTGCCGAGAGCACAGAGCACACGGCACAGCCCCGAGTGTGCAAGTGCTTCTCCAAAGCCAGCAGCAGCCCCACAGAATGCCGCCATCCTCTCAGGGATCGGAAGGGGGTTCAAGCACCAGAGCCTTCGCGGTAGGAGCCCGGTCACATGGGCGACGTCATGAAATTTTACTGCAAAATATCTGTTTTTTTTCTTATTTGAAAAGACAAATTATTAGCATTTTTAAACAATTTCAATATGTTTAATGGCTGAAAGGAAGACCAAAGCTGTTCCGCTCGCTGAATAAAAGTGCGGGGTCTGTAAACAGGAATCTTAAGTTACCCCAAGAGTGCACTCATTTTAAATTTTACTTGAAAGCGGGATGTACGTTTATTACAATTTCAAACAAAATGCTAATGCCATTAAACAAATGAGGTTTAGGCAAATTAACTGCATTTTAATATTCTGAAAGCCTATGATATAGGACATTGAGTTACGAAACATTGGCTAGAAGTATCAGTTGCAAGTGGGGTTTTCATTGCTGTGAATCTCAGGAGAATATTTGTAATTAGTATCATTTGCCTAATACTTCAGGTTAATTAGAATATTTAATTGAATAGCTGTAATCTTCAGAGATGACTATATTATGATCAAATTAGCAGCATCCCGACGCGCGCCGATCGCAGGACGGCCGCCTGCCTCACCCCTGCGAGCTATCCGGCCCTCTGGAGCGTTCAGCAACATAAGAAAAAATCTGTTTCTTACACTTTTGAATTTTAATGATCCATTTGAACTCTGCCATCAACATTTAATTATTCTAGGAAAAAAAAAGTCCCAACCATGACTCCCATATGGCATGTTGGCAAATACACTTGCCCACAGAGGCGCCTGCACCTCTCCCCGGCAGCTCTCGGAAGAGATTAACACAGACTTTTCTCCCCCTGAATACAAGGCCCTTTTTTTTAATAGTGTTTGCAAATACAGACCAGATGAAGCTTCACAGAAGAGGTTACTAGGATACTATTGAAGCACTATTAGGAACAGATGAATTGAGTTTTAGAATGTTACAATGGGTTTGTTCCTGTAATGTCTCCACTGGACTTTCTGTATTGTGTGCAGAAGGTCTGGGGAATCAGGTGCCTGTTCAGCTAAGCCTTGTTAGCCAGAAAGCCCCCCTCCTTTTTTTTAATTTTTTGGAAGATGTGGGGGGCAGGGCTGGGGAGGCGTTTGTACAAAAATCCTCTTACTGCCTGGAAAGACGGCGTTGCCGGCACTCCAAGTTGTAAGGTTTAATACACAGATATTTGTATGTGTCCACACGAACAATGTGCATGGTCTTTATGCATCAAACATACAGGGGGTTAAATCATCATCACGGAGTGATTCAGGGGGCCCAGAGATGCATTTAGGGAGACAACTCTGGGTCGTCCAATTATCATTCCCAAGAGCGGTGAGATCTTCGGCGGCCCGGGGACGCCTGACAAGCACATTATGGAATCACGTAGAGGGGAAAGCATTAGCGCCCGGACACGGCTGGCCCCACACACTTGAGAATCCCAGGAAGTGTGTTGTCCCCACGGGCCAGAGCTCGTGGGGGTCAGTTCTGCACAATAAACCAAAAGAAGTTCAGAAGGGAACGGGATTTAAATGCTGGAGCAGCCACTCAGGACGTAAATCATCGTTAGGTGTCCCCTCCCTACAAACTGCTTATACCGTAAGCGCTAAACCTCTTCACTGGGGGGACGTCTGGAGGAAGACTGAGGACAGAAGCGGTGGAATAAACTGCCATTGAACAAAATCGCTAGTTAGTTTGCCTGACCTTTACCCGTCTGTGTGCTCCTGGATAATCTTTGTTACCCTTTTCGCAAGGACTGCACATCTTTAAAGAACTTCAGAGGAGCACACACACGCGTGCGCACACACACACACGCACACACACAGGTGAGCTTTAACACAGATATTGTATTTTGCTTTGAAACTAACAGATGAGCTGAAGAGAGCTGTGAGTTTGGCTGTACTGTACATAACCGCATGGAGGGGGGTTCGCGATGGGCAAATGTCATCCAGAGATTTTATTTTTACTTTGATTTGTTCACAAGAGTTAAAATAGCGTACGTAAAATTTACAGAACTGGCAAGAGCAAAGCATTCGGGCCACGTGAATGATGGACAGTTTGACAGAGATGAGCCCTGGTGTTCACAAGTGGTGAATGGTGTTGTTAGCAGAATTCCCGAAGATGTCCTCGGCTGATGAACGGCGCTGCGGAAAATTCATCCTTAAGAAGCCGGGATCGCCTGTGACGGCCAAGGAGGAATCACCCGGGAAGCCAGCAGGCGCGCAGGAGCCCGGAGCAGGCAGCTCTGCACAGGGAGCGAGAGAAGGCGCTGCGCGGGGCTCCTCGGAGCGCACCCGGCGCCCGGCTCGCCCTCCAGAACTAAAGGAGCAGCGCGTCCATTGACAGTCTCGATTATCACTCATTTTATCTTCAGATCTCTGCAAGGAACGACTTAAAGCCTGTTCTTAAAACGGCAGCTTAAAAACACCTTGTGAATTCATTTAACAGGCAAGGTGTGGCCTGACTTCATTTTCTCGAAGGAAACCTCGAGGGATGGCTGACGGCAGGAGCGTAGTGCGCCGCGGGCGGCCGGGCCCCGACTCACGCCGGTGACCCCGGTCTTGCCGTGTCGTCACGGGCCGGGGTCTGTTTCCGAGGCTGTCCCCAAGCCCCCCAGGCATCCTGACAACAGCCTCCGGCTCCCGGGCTGGGCGCGCACATCTGCCAGAGCCGGTGCAGACGCCGCTGATGGCGGGAGCCGCGCCGCGAGCCAGCCGCCTGACTGGGGCTGCTCCCCACACCGGAGAACTCCTCCAGAATTAAAAATCTGCTCTGCTAATTGTGGAACAAATTTTCCACAGCCCTGCCTGAGAATCCGGCTCTGAGTA
The DNA here is from genome assembly GCF_902655055.1 of Lutra lutra. Classification (NCBI taxonomy): domain Eukaryota; kingdom Metazoa; phylum Chordata; class Mammalia; order Carnivora; family Mustelidae; genus Lutra; species Lutra lutra. The sequence continues at coordinate 1,530,060 of NC_062289.1, read as the reverse complement.
TCTCCCATCTATTAAACAGATGGCAGATAAGATTGTAAACATATTTGCTTCATATTGAATAGATAGTTTCTGGCATAATACTAATTAACAAATTAAATGACTGACTCTCTGCATCACATTAGGACTTGAAACCACTTCGTAAGTTTGTCTTGGGTCGTTATTTACTTCGACAACAGCACGCAGGGAGGAGCCGCTGAATGTTTCCAGCAACATTACGCGGGGAGTAGTTTTCTTTTTAAAACTCCATATTTTATTATAATTCATTTGGCTTTCATTACAGTCACTCATTACAAAATGCGTGTGCGTTCCCTCCACCGCCGAGGGCCGCCTGCTTCCCTGCCGCACCCGAGCGTCGGGACTGTGGCTCCGGTGTGCCTGGTGCGCGGAGAACCAGGCGTCGCCGCTCCCCGGCGGTTCTGGAGAGAAGCCTCGGAAGGGACTGTCGCGGCGACGCTGCTGGGGACGGTTTCCGCGGAACTGGCTTAAAGGAACACAGCTCCTTGCCGGTCTGAGGCCTCCTGGTGCATGGGAAGTCAGTCCGGACAGATGAAGGCTGCCGCAGGGCGAACCTGGGAAGCTCAGCAGAGCCGTCCTGCGTCCTGGGCCCCAGTGAGCACACCCGCAGAATGGGGCGAGCGGACCGTCCTCGGCCGCGGGGCATGGAGCCCAGGGGCCCGTGACATCAGGACACTGCCTGCCCTGCAGGTGTTCGCTCCAGAGAGAAGCCGGAGCCTTCTGTTTGCTGAAGAAATGGGTACATTGTCTAGGATGATCTGTTTGCCTCAGAGCCCCTGTATTATGTGGGAAATTACTTTTTAGCTTTTTAGCTACTCAGGCACCCAAATTCTTTACCCCGGTTTATATGCAAAAACATAAAGATTATTTCTTTTCTTTTCTTTCTTCCTCCTCCTCCTCCTGCTGCTGCTTCTACTTCTTGGCACATTTTTTCAAATGCAAAAAGAGCGCTTCCCTTTACAAATCATAATTGGGAAGGTCACATGCTAAGATACTTGCCGACCAGGGGCAAACAGAGAACAGTGTCAGCAACACATACCTACGAGAAGCAGCCACACCGGAATTTACCCAAATCTCATTCTTTCCCCTGGATTTAGCAAAGCCTGGGAGATCAGTCACAAGCAGTGATGATCTAGTGTAATTAATAAGTGGTAGACTATCTCAAGAAATAAACTGTGTACATCATGTGGCAGAAATAATTCACGATGTGGTGGGTGAGGTGCGGCTACAGAACATGTTCAGAGAAGCCTAGTGTTCTGTGCAGCGCGCTCCAGAGGAGAGAAGACGTTTCTGTCTCTGGAGGTCGGTCGTGTCGTTTGCCGTAACCGCCAGCAGTCTGTAAACATGTGGGGGTCGCACGTGAACAGTTCTGTGGCCCAAATAGAAAAGCAAACTCCTAATTATCTCATTTTTTTAACTTGCTCAGATGTCCTAAACCGTGTAAAAAGATCCCACCTTCAGACCATCTCAGCAAATGCCCACCATCACGCGTGCCTGGAGCTCGCTGTGTCCGTGTTTTTGTTTTCTGCTCCGGGTGAGTGGATCATTTTAGGCCTGGGAATATTCTCAGTCAAGGGTAATTTTCCCTGTTCTGCGTGTCCCTAATTTGTGATGGGACAGAACTTGCCGGGAGAGGGCTTCCTAGGAAGTCCTTGGGTGACTGCCCCACGTGCGCCCCCTGAGCTCCTGGACCTTGTCATTTTGCTGGAAATTATCACTGAGTTCTTTACATACTAATACATGCCCTCTTCTAAGGACAAAATTTTTTAGGAAACTTTCTATGTATGTGACAATGAGATTAAAACTAAAATCTTTGCACAGGTTGAAATGGAGATGCCCTCTCCCGGTTTCAGGAAAATGTTCAGAAAGGAGGACATGCTGCACCGATCAGACCACGGAAGGAGGGAGAGGGGACCTTGTATAACAGGAGCGGGAAAACCGCGAACGTGGCTGAGCCTATGCGCGGCAACGGGACCCGGAGCCCAAGATAGCTGCCAGGCCGCTGTCCGTCCACGGCGCGGCAGGCTCCACGGAACGCGGCCTGGTGGGCAGACAGAAAGGTTTCTAGTCCCGCACGTGGATTCGACTCTCCGCTGTGCTGGGGGAACTTAGGTGATTCCCTAAGTAAACCTGACCCCAAAATTCGTAGACAAGAAGGAGGAGACAATCCATGATCTGTGTGTCAGAGTCTTGAAGGGAATAAATGCCAGTTGGAAAGCTCTGTTTTTCCATGCCTGTCAATTAAAGGGGTTTTTCTAATAAAATTAGAATGAGATTTGCTTTTCAGAGGATGCGTTTGGTAAAAGAAACACCTTTGCATGAGTGTGCGAGCAGATCAAGCCCAGGGGTTCCTCCTTTGCCACCAAGGATGTCCTTTTAAGACCCACTCAGAGCTGGCTAGGGTAACAGGGCAGAGCTCGGCAGCGGCCCTAAGCTGTCACCTTCAGGTCCGTGACCGTGCGTAGTCTCTGAGTTAATGGGAAGGCCTTGCGGGTTGTTCGCAGACGCAACCGGGTAAAGTGTGACAGTCTGGGCTTTCTCAGCGAGTTAGCTAGAAGCCAGCTGTGGCCGCGGCTGTGCCCCGATGAACCGTGGAGTGTCCGGAAAGTCCAGTCCCCCTGGAGGACCCCCCACTCCCTGCTTAGGAAACAAGGGCCTGAGCCAACGGGATCTACGGTCCATCCTGCACACTTTCCTTATTTCAGAAACTAGCAGAGGGTGCACCCGGCTGGCTCAGTCTGGACAGCGAGTGACTCTCGATCTCGGGCTTGTAAGTTCGAGCCCCATGTCTGGGGTAGAGTCTACATTTTTTTTTTTTTAATGGAAGGAAATTGAGAAAGGCTTTTTTTTCACATGGATGGGAAGGATGTTAAATGACAGACCCAAGCGCCTCCGGACTCCAGGACACATCTGCTTTCTGCTGAACGTATGGGAGGCTGTGGAAAGAAGCACTTCAGGTCCTAATGGGAAGGAGCGTGGTTTGGTTTGAGTGAGACGCACGACAGACCGTTGTCTGTGGGGGACTCAGCTCTCCCACCCAATTCACGCGTCCTCTCCCAGTCTCCTTCCCAGCACAACCACGGGAGAGACCTGCATCTCCACGAAAAATGATAGGATGTGACATTCCCTACATAAAAAAGCTAAAGTACATAAAACAGAAAGTGCACCCCCCAGTACAAGTTGTTTTGGCAACTGAGTAGGTGAAACACTTATCAGCTATCTATGTCAGAAACCAAACCATCATAACGGAATTTATATCATTTCAAATAATTGCTGCAGTTTTTGTTTAAGCATGAAAGGTCACATAACTTGGAAAATCTGAAGAACCCACAAAGTTAAGAAGAGCAGGTTGGAGCCCATGGAATGTGTCTGAACTTGGACATGGAAGCGTCTGGGTGTATTTGTTTATGAAGAAAGATCTTCAGTTGTAGGATTCCAGGACGAACAGTATTTCCGAGGGATTCTCTAATGACTGTTAAAGAAAATGGTAAAATTAAGATTTATTAATTCATAAAGAATTTAGAATTGTCCTTCAAATAATATTACTACTTCCAAGGTTTTCCTGAGTTTTTTTTGTTTTTTTTTTTTTAATAAAACAATTTCCCCAGTATGGTGACGTGCTTATAAGCCTATTAAATTTTTTAGAAATGAGAAAGAGACAGATAACATATTACCTTAGGGAAATAATTGACAGGAAATCAAAACTTTGAGGGGAAAATCCAAGTAAAATATGTCTATCAACATAACCCGCTCTCTGTCTATTCATAAGACATCGTTTCTTTTGTGGAATTGGTATGAAACTCTCCGATGTCAGATTTCACTTTATTATGAAGGATGACACTTTGGGATTTCCCAGCTGCAGAAATGACAGGTGATGCCTTTGGATTTAAGATTTCTTTCCAAGCAATCAGGGAAGATCTCAAATCTCAGTGAAATAAGAATGTCATGAACAATTCCAATTACTCGTCATTTGTGGAGAAAAATGGGAGGATACAAAATAATGTACGGGTATTCGCCATTTAAACGACAGGATGACTAATTCTAGACACGGAGAAGAACAATGAAACAATTACTTTATTCATTCCACCATAAAACTTCAAGGAATTTAAACTGAAATAATAAACACAATGATAAAAATTAATTTAATTAAGTAAACTTTCAAATGTAGACGTTAATAAAACGGAGATCACTTGTTTTGGTTGGTTCGAGGATGTTTGTTTGGGCTTGAAAGAACTATTGTTTTCCCCAGTGGGTCTGCCCGGTAAACCAGCCTGATAATCCTTCACCCCGAGCAGACTTAGCCAAAATGGTCTCAACCTGTACTAAGTATCCTTTTGCCCTTAATTATCTCCTGCAATTTGCTATAATTCCATAATCTTTGCATTAATCTTGATCTAATTAATTAATACATAAATCTTAAAAGGATGAAAAGAGCTGATTTCCTTTTTTTCCACAGAAAATAGGTTCAGTGCCTCACAAGGAAGTGTTTGGGGAGCAGGCTGTCCTCACGAGCTGACCTGGGACTTGGGTCAAGGCTGTCCTGGCCAGGTCACAGGGGTTGTTCAGTGCACAGCCCACCCTGATGGTCTGTTGAGGATGATGGTGTGGGAAATGTGGGAAATTAATGCTCTCTAAAATGCTCGTAGACACCAGAGCAGCGGTGCACCTGCCACGGCCTCCAGGACCTGGGCCCCCCTGCTGCCCTTCAGAGCGGCCCCCACTTCAGATCCCTGCCCCCTCCCTTCCTCGGCCCCTCCCCTCCTGGCTGCTCCCCTGCCAGACAGTGACAGGCTGGAGAAGGGGCTGCTCCCACCTCGGAATCCGGAATCCAAGGCCTCCGGGGGAGTCCGGGGCTCTGCGCTTGGCTCTCAGAGCTCATGCGGTTCCTGACACCCCCGGCCCTCGGCGTCGTACCTGTGGGTCAGACGAGATAGGACAGTGGCGAGACCCCTCTCAGTGCAGATGAGCTCAGGGCTGTCTGCGACATCTCTCCACCTCCCAACCCCAGGAGCGGAGCTACTACGGCCCAAAGCAGCAGGGAGCTGACTGCGCGCCAGCCACGTTTGCCCCAGAGTTTGCCCCCCTGGATCCCCGAGAGCTCGGTGTCACCTCCGCAGTGGGTGGGGCCTGTAGGCAGCCAGGCAGGGTTTGATCCAGCCTGTGCGGGGCCAGGGTCGGCCTATAGCAGCCGCCGATGACCCTGGATGGAGGAGTGGACAGGGCAGGGGTAACAAAGGCTTCGTTTGCCTGGAGGCAGCCACGGAAAACTGTCGCGGTGGCCCTGTGATGTCCTGGGGTCCATCAGAGGACAAGGACAGAAGGGGAGGACGTGAGGGGAGGCGCTCGGGGCCAGCAGGTGCCTGCACCCTTCCTAAGACTCGGAGGCGGAAGGGCCCTCCTCGGCCCGGGCTGGCCTCTGCTTCAGGACTGCAGCAGCTGCTGGCCTCTGACCTCTCACCAGCCACTCCTGCGGGGGCCTGTCCGGCAGGGAAGGAAGGGCTCCTGTATCCACGGTCCTTAAACTCCACTCTCCATGAGGGCGCAGCGACATAGCGCCTTGTCCCCAGCAAAGGTGTCAAAGAAAAGAGAAATCAGGATTTGTTCCAAATCACCAAAAACTTCACCGTGACTGCCCCTGGCAGATCAATGTTTTTAAAATTTCAGAGACAGGGGCGCCTGGGTGGCTCAGCGGGTTAAGCCGCTGCCTTCGGCTCAGGTCATGATCTCAGGGTCCTGGGATCGAGCCCCGCATCGGGCTTTCTGCTCAGCGGAGAGCCTGCTTCCTCCTCTCTCTCTGCCTGCCTCTCTGCCTGCTTGTGATCTCTCTCTGTCAAATAAATAAATAAATAATCTTAAAAAAAATAAAAATAAAAAAATAAAATTTCAGAGACAAAAAATGCCAGCTGCTGTTTGAGCCCCATGGTAAATTGATGGGACCCAAGTTTCTATTTGAACATGGCTGGTGATGGGCAACGTGGTCTTATCGATGCTCTGACGTTTCACCTCCAAATGGCCTGGATTCCACGCGATCAGGGGTACCCCCCTCAGCTCCCACCCCCATCACTGCGGCTCAGCAGAGGGCAAGCAGGGGCAAAACTCTTTCCCGGAGGACCACGCTGTGTCCACTTGGAGGCCACAGGCACATCTAGTCCAGAAATCTGAAATACAGATCTACCAAAAGGTCTCCACCATCTTGCAAAACAGCCGCCCCTGTCCTCCAAAGATTGGTCCCAAAGATACGGTTTTCCTTCATGGCTGCCCAGGGGACCTTTGTGCACCCTTCCATGAAGTGTGGCCCCTCACTTAGATCAGGTGAGTTCTTCTGCACCAACCCTAGGTGTGTTTACTTCCAAGAGTAACTGTCTACCCTAAGGGCAAAGCAGAAGAGATTTCCGAAATCAAAGAATGCCAGGTTCCCGTCACCGTCATTAGCAGGTTGAAACAGAGAAGTTCTTATTTTCAGTAACGGAGTAACATTTTTATCCACTTCTCAGGATCAAAACTTTAAGTTCATCCTATTGAACGTGAAATTTGTGAGGTTGTCGGAAACACTATAAATTTAGATGTTAACATTTAATATAAAATTATTTGTTTTGTTGTGATAATAAAAATACAGGTTTTGGTGAAAACAGCATTATGATAAAAAATAGTATTTTTACTCACTAAATGTCAAAAACGGGTTGGTGTGCTTCACTCGCAATCACACCGGGGAAGGTGCGGCGTCCCAGCAGTGGAAATAGAGGCAATGCCTGCGAAGATTTAACACTATTTTATAGTACCCCAAATCACTGAACTATGAAAGGTTTGTGAAGAAACTGACCTGAATACAAAAGATATTTCAGTACACACTAGGAAGCTTTGGTCTTCACTACCTGTCCTCAATGAGACATAGAAAGTGTTATTGTTGGAGCAGTAAAGCACTCTTTTTTATCATTCCAAGTGTCCTACAATGAAATTGGGTATTTTCTAAATTATTTCCCTATAGTTTTATCATAAACATTAGTAAACATTTATTTAGGTACTTAATCAAACCCTTTCATGAAACCTTTTCCCAAAAAACTATTGTTTTAGAAGTTGTAGGGAATTGCATTATCCACTCACTCCTACCTCACTCCCTTCAAGAAAAAAAAAATTGCAAAGAGGAGACATGGAAAAATATCCCCATAAATAAGGCAGAAACGAAACAGATTAAATGCAAGATTTAATTTTGAAATTAAATAATTATGTTTAGAATATCTTAATTTATAATAAATAATTTCCAGTGGACCTTCTATTACTAATTATATTCATTTATATTCTGAATTCAGAAAGGATGAAGTTGACCTATAATTTTATATGATCTGAATTTGAAAAACTGTACAAAGGAATCATAAATACAGTACCTTGATTTCAGAGCTTGTATCCTGTTTTGTTATAGCTATGAGTTTGGATGATTTTTGCCCCTGAATAAAGGGGAAAGGACAGAGAAAATACAGAGACTGAAATACGTACCTATCTCAATATAAAACAATAAAATTGAAAACATATCCTAGTCAGCAGAGCCTACCAAGTATTTCAGTATTTATGAAGGAGAATCTTTCCTTCAAAAAATATATATGTTTTATTATATTTACATTTTTGTATATATATTCATATATATACACACACACGTATATGGTTTGTGGAAGATGCCACAGAAAATGTTAATGACTTCAAATTTATTCATCACAAAATTCAACTTCTGAAGAATAATTAAAAGCAATTATATGAAAAATTTATATGAGATCTTTCTAAATCATCAGGAAAATATGAACACTTTGGTACAGAGATATGTATGCCTTAAAGATTGATTACGTCAAGGACACGTACCGAGTGTGCTTGTGTAGTCATAATGCTTGCTTAGTGTGTAAATAACTAACAGAATCAGGAATCTTAAGCAGTTTGCTTCGCATGTACAGACATATACTATTTATGTTTCAGAAATAATTTTAGTTTTACAATGGTTTTGAATGAGGCTATTTTACAAATTTGTCAATAAAATTGAATCAAATTGTCAATCAATATGTAAACACTTCAGTTACATAATTGTATTGTTTTCATCATTTCCAAACTCTGAACAATGTTCCTGTTGGGATGATAAATTTCACGGTCATGTACGTTCATACGAGACTGTGTTCTAACAACATATTTAAAAGAAAGCATCTGGACTTCTGTTTTCGGTTAGGATCGAGAGAGAAGTGGGAGCTGCTTCCACTCAAGCCATGATTAAGGTCCGCATCATCCACAAAACCTTGGTTTCCAACACCCATCAGGGAGCTGAAGATGCGTAGAAAACCACGTAGGCTTTAACCAGGGAATGAAGTAGTCCTCTTTAAGCCAGGAAATAGCCACATCTTCCCTCGGTTCTGAGGGAGTGACAGGAGGAAGGAAGACCCACCATATTTAAGGAGTAAGGAGAAACTAGTGAAATCTCAAAGGGCCTTAATTAGCCATGTGTAGGCTGGTATAAGAGCCCAAAATCCCAAACCCCAAACTAACTGCTTTCCAAAACCAGAAGTGTGCTGCACGGAGAGATCACCAAGGGTGCCCCAAACTTTCCTGGCAACCCAAAACCCTACCATCTAACTGGTAGAACAGAGGATCGCTGCTGGGATTCACAAGGACAGCAACCGAACTGTCACGACATGCAGAGGTCTCACAGTGTGACAGCCCTTAGAGCTCAAGCGGGATACACTCTTCTTGATCCTTCCTTCACAACATCTGCAGCCGGTGTTGGCCAAGACCTAACTAAAGCTGCATGAAAGACAATCACCAATTTCAATGCAGGTTTGGGGAACAAGGTGCCCCACAACACCACCTCACAGGAAAAGGGCATGCCACCTGCTGGGTGAATATTACCTATTTTAATCTCTATTGTCGTTTCCTACACAATGCCAGGCACACACTAAAAAAATTAAAGACAAGTGTAGAAGCAAGCAAATGTTATCCATGGTCAGGAGCAGTCAATAGGGGAGGACAGAGAAATCCCGATAGAGCATTATAAGACACGAACTTAAAGTATTATGATAGAGTGGGGGCAGGGAACAACATCTGTGAAAAGATAAGGAAGTTTACTGGACAAGATTACAACTCTTTTTAAAAAAATTAATAAATTTAGAAGACAGAGCTTACAAATTATCCAGACCAGAACACAAAGAACAAACGTCATCATCAAGGTCATGATGGGAAGCCTGTGATAACAACAGCAGGACTGAGAGCCTGGGCTCTGCAAAGCAATACCATTGGACATCAGTCTAATCACAGACACAGAAGGAGAGGTGTGAACAGAGCAGAGGAAATACTGAAAAGGAGAATGGTGATAATTTTTTCACGTTGATGAAGGAAATCAACCCACTGATACAGAAAATCAATGAAAATCAATCAATACAAGCACAAAAACAAAAATAAAACTTCCATCTAGGCATAAAATATTCGAAGTACTGAAAAACAAAGAAAATGCACTAAAAAGTAAAGTATGAGATGGTACAGAAGGAAAGTGGTTTCCCATAAGAAAAAAAAAAAAAAAAAAGGAAACCAGAAAGCCACATCAAGCAAAAATGATTTTTTTTTTCAGGTAAAAGAAAATTAAAGGAGTTCATGGCCACAAAGCCTGACTTAGTAAGGATGCTAATGTAGGCTCCTGAGGCCAAAGGAATAGCACAGCATAAACAATGAATTTTGGAACACTGAAAAAAATTAAATTAAATTAAATTTTAAAAAAAGAAGGAATACCACAGCAGATCCACAGGAAGAGACAAGAGCATGAGAATGGCAAGTCGAAAAATACTTTTCTTTGAGTCTCTCAATTTCTGTAAGTCACATGACCTTAAAGCAGAAGTTCACATTTTCCATCAAGTGGTACAATTGTAAGCCTAGATAACAACAAGAAGTAGGAACTCACATTGCAATCTCTAGAGACATAGGTAGAAAAGGAACATGAAAACATAGAGTTAAAAACCCAAAATAAGAATTAAAACAGGCTATTAACAAATATTCAATTATTCCAAAGAAGACAGGAAAAAACAAAGAAACAAAAGACAGACGGCACTAATAGAAAAGCAAATATCATAATAACCCTAAATCAGATGGAACTACATTAAACGCATATGGAAGGAATAAAAGCATTAGGAGACCGTTTGGGGGGAGGTTATAAACTATTTATATGAGGGTGGCTAGTTCGCCCTTTTTACTGTAGTTTTTATGTTCAGGTGTGGTTTACCCCATTACAGTTTTGCTGACTTCCACGTTTAGGTTGGTCCGTCTCAAACGATTTTTTGTGCGTGTGTCAGGAAGGGGTCGGGGGTTCATTGTCCCCCTTGTGAATATCCAGCAGCTCAAGCACCTGTTACTGACAGCGGTCCCTCCCCCTCCCCCTCCCCGCCCCGCCCCGCCCCACCTCGGTGCTGAACCTCGGCAGGACAGAACAACGCATGCGCGGGTCTGTGCACGCAGGATCCTAATTTCTTTGGGCTCCTGCTTCTTGAGAATCAGTATCCTCCTGCCTCAACCATCATAAATTTCATTAACTCGTGCTATCTGGTGGAGTAACCACTCATATTTTGGTTTTCTTTTTCGATATTGAAATGTCTTTTTCTATTTCAATGTTACTCCAAGATTTTAAAGTAATTCTGTTGCCTCATTTAACCACACATTTACCAGCAGTTTGTCAGTTTTCACAAGAAAAAAGAAAAAGTCTCAGGATATTGATTAGAATTGCATTGAATGTATACTTGAATGAGAAATACCATCACCTTCAAAACATTGCATATTAAGGTCCGTGAACACGGAGCATCCATCACATGGTCTTTCTTAATTTCTCTCAGGAATGGTTCAGATTTTTCAGTAAACATGTTTTTTATAACTTTTGTTAGATTTATTCTGAGTATTTTATTTTTTAAAAAATTAACATGTTACATAATATTGTTTTGAAATTTACTGCTTAAAGATTGGTAATGTATAGAAATATAATTGAATTTTATTTGTTCCTTTGTATTCAAAAAGCTTTTTTTTTAATTTCACTTGCCATTTCTACATACGTTTGTAGATTTCTTTGTATTTTCTAAGTACACAATTATGATACTTGAGGAAAAGGGTGGTTTATTTCTTCTTTTCCAATTTCGATATCTTTTGGTTTTTCTCTTTCTTTGTTACACTTGCCAGGACATCGAATGCAATATTTGCAAACTAAAGGCTGTTGTGCTGAGGTCTTTCTGATCCCACGACGAAAACACTCAAAACTTCCCACAACTATGATTGTAGCCGTAGGATTTTCGTACATATATAGGGTTGGGAAAGCACTTATATATTCCTATCTTTTGACAGTTTATCATGAACAGGTGCAGAATTTTATAAGACGATTTGGGGCATCCAGTGAGATAACCATGTGTGTTTTCTTCTTATTCTTTTAATGGAATGATTTGTTTTATTTAGAAGTTATATAAATGTTTCCTTCCTCTAAATATCTCCTTTTGGTGGTGACATGTTATTTTTTTTCATGTATTTTGCATTGGATTTACTAGTATTTTGTTTAAGATTTTGTCTTCTATGGTCATTAGAAATACTGGTCATAATTTTTCTTCATTTAATGTTTTTGCCAGGTTTCCCCCAATTGGTCAGGACAACAAGGATATCTGTTCTTACCACTTCAGTGTGACGTTTTGCACAGAGAAATAGGCAAGAAAAGAAAAGACATGTGGATTGGAAAGGAAAAGATAAAATCTTGTTATTTGCAGATGACATGAAACCTCAAAAAAAATTAAACCAAAATAAACTCTGTCTGAGTCCATGTGTGGTTTTACATAGATCTCAGCTACAAGATCAATGTACGATGTGCTAATGCAATAATTTCTACACAGCACAATGAATAAGAGGGAATTTAATTTTTAAAATTATAGTTGACAATTGAGTTATAAAAATCAAATACCTAGGGATCAATCTACACTGACAACTACAAAACTTTGCTAAAAGAAGTTAGGGGTGCACCATACTCATGGATTGGAAGACATAGTATGACGAAGACCATTTATTCTCCCCAAATCAATCCAATGATTTACTAAAGCCCATCAAATCGCAGCAGGCTTTTCAAGAAACTGTTCAGCTGATTCTAAAATCTGCATGGAAATACAAACGATGTAAAATAACCAAAATGAATGAAGGGCTAGTTAAAAGACTCACTCTAGCTGATTTCAGGTCTTAGGTAGAAAACTAGATTAATGAAGATGGTGTAATTTTTAGAGTTTTCTGAATATTGCACATGCACTCAGTACTACATTAAAATACTGTGTAGGTCTACTGCCCTTAAAGCATAGTTTCAATTGAACTTTAGTTACTGAATAGACACGTGCCATTAATTTCCTAAGAAGCAGATAGTGTAATTATTTCTATAATCATAGATAACCGGCCAACAGAACAGATAACAATGAACTGGAGACAAACATGTACAGTCAATTTATTTCAAGCGAAGTGCCAAGATAACTCAAAGAAGAAAAGAAAATCTTGGAACAAGTAAACAGACACAAATAGAAAGTGAACTTTAACTATCACATCATTTTACACTCAGAATTAATTTGCGATGGATCTAAACACAAAAAGTGACCCATAAATCTTCATAAACTTGAGGAGGACAGGTTTTCTTATGTGGAAAAAACAAGCACTAATTATAAAAGGAAAAATTTTTGATTTAAGCAAAAGATGCTGTTAAGAAAAATGAATAAACAAACCACAGGTTGGAAAAATGCTTGTAAAACTGCATTTCATTGCATATACTTTTATTGAGAATATATAAAGCTACTCAAGCAGAAATAGGAGAAAGAAACAAATTTTTCAAAATGGACAGTAAAAATCATATCAGAAAAAGAGATATGAGAATGTCTGGGAAGCTCATGGGATGTGCTCAGTATTATTAGTCATTAGGAAAATGCAGACTAGATACCATTTCACCTACTCTAGGATGGGGAGAGCACACATGATGTAACAGATTTTGCTGTGGGTGTGTTGCAGGCTGAATTGTGTTTCATAAGTTCCTGTGTTGAATGTGACTTCAGAATGTGACTGCGTCTGGAGGTAATGCCTTAAAGAGGAGACTCTGAGTTAAAATGAAGTCATTGGGGTGGCTTTAATGAGTGGGACTGGTGTCCTTATCAGAAGGGAAATTTGCGCACTTGGACAGACCAGGGATATTTACACACAGAGGACGGACTGCGGGAGGATTCAGCAAGAGGAAGGGCATCTGCAAGCCAAGGAGAGAGCCCTCAGGTGTACAAACCGTGACATCTGCCCTGTGACCAGCTATCCCACACTTAGGAGATGCACCAGCCGGAGGCAGGGGCACTTACACGTGCCCACAGTGAGCCAATGCGATGTTTGACTCACGGAACAAGACGAGAAGGTTTGCTTTTAACAGGTGCATAGCAGGCTGGATGCCTGACCTTGGGAGCATGCAAAGTGAGAATTAAGAACTCGTGCATCAGGTGAAACCCTCTTTGCACAAAGGGAACATGTAGAAAGAGACTAACGCAGAGGCTGGTGTTTCTTGATGACTGCATGAAGTTTTGGAAGCCCGCTAAATGTCCCCTGTAATCACACTCCTGCTTGTCAGAAACACAGATGGCTGGAAATGCTCAGGCTGGTGAACGTGTGATAAACCAGTTTGCTTTTCGAGGGACAGTGCTAGGAGTCACATCAGTTGGCATTTGGGAGTAAGCAGAATGTTGCTTTCTGCATTGCTGAATTCCAGTGCTTTGTACATCCCTGTGCTAGGTAAATGTTGATTCATTTATGCACGAGATTTCCTTGGAGCTTGGCACACTGTACTGTTTACAGATGAAGGAAAGCACAAAGGGCAATTCCTGGAAATGGCACCAAACCAGGAAACCGGGCTTCCTAGCTTGGCGATCTGCTATGAGACCATGGGCCAAACATTTCACTCTCGAACTCTGAGATCTTCCAAACAATGAGCTTACCTAGGGGAATTTCATGGTCCCTTCCCATCAGGCCTTGAGATTCTCAGAGGCGATGCCTGGTCCCTAGTCTTAAGGAGAAATTATTTCAAGCCAAATGGAACCAGGGACACCACACCTTGGTAATAATCACTGCAGAGATTTGCATAGAACTGTCTCCCCAGTGTGCCGTCTGGAATCCCGAAACACGTTAAAAGACTGCACCTGACATCTTTCTACAGCACATCGCTGCCGTGGAGAAGAACACAGAGGCCCTGTAGCCGTTGCCTGCGTGCTCGTAAATCTCAAATCGCTGATCTTTCCAGAGAAGTGCCGTGGGAAGTCTGGCCAGTGCCTCCTTCCCTGACCTCAGCCTCCTCTTCCTTCTGACCTCAGAGGAGCGATGCTGCTGCAGACCCTCCTGTCTTGAAGACCCTAAAGGGAAATCCACATCTTCCCCCAATGTGACTAGAAAGCCCTCACATACAGCAGCTGCCTTGTCTTTGCCGTTATTGGGCCACGCGATTCGGAGGAGCCCGTCCCCTGCTGCTTCTGTGGCCATATTGATTCCTGAGCCGGTTCCCTGGACACCAGGTGGCCCGAGAGCCACGGCCGGCCCCAGACTGTGCGGAGGGCAGAGCAGCGGGAGCCTGGGCCGCGCTAGTCGGAGTGCGTGCGGTCTGGGCATCTCCCGGCCCAGACTGCGGCGGAGATCAATGCAGCAGCGGGAGCCTTCATTTCATCTGTGATGCTTTTGAACATTAGTAACAGTAAGGGCAGACTGAGGAGGGAAAAGGAATCCTGGAGCTGCCCGGAGAGGAGAGACTTCACTTCAGAAGCTGAGGGCAGAGCTGCCACTCTTAGCCTCTCTGTCTGGGGTTCTGTCCCCTGCCTGTCCCTCCGTCCAGCCTCACGCCTCTGCCCCCACACCTGCTGAGCCAGAGAGGACTGCTGAGAGCTGTCCCGTCATTTTTCACAAAACACACGTACCGCACCAAGAGATGTCCGTGGCCGTGCAGCAGCCACAGTGAAGGAGAAGCTGTTTCTCGGAACCTCGTCTGAGATGCCCCGGGTTTGTGAGACCAGCACAGTGAGCTCTGAAATCCTGAGCGCTGCCTCAGTGGAAAGAGAGCGCGCACCCGCCTTGGAGGGTGTGTCTGCGTGTGCTTAATCAGTTTCTGCACATCTGCCTTTACACAGTTGGGCTCCTTCACAAAAGTCACCCTAACTACCTTAACATATGTAGAACCAAATTAAAATTACTTTATCAATCTTGCATTTTCGGCTTTCCCATCTTTGGGGTTATTTTGCATCCATGTGTTTCATTATTTCAGTAGACTCGTCTCATCTCCCTGGCTGAGAGAAATGAGCCAGGAGAAGCCAAGTTAAATGGGGATGGGGAGAATGGAGAGAAAAGGGGGAATGATAATGCACGTGTGTTTCAGGCTTCTGTCCAGGCTCTGACTGGCCTGCTTGGCCGTGTTTCCAGAGTTAACCATTGCCCTCTCTTTTATATTGAACACGACATTTTTTTTTTTCTGAATTGTTTCCTCCCAACAAATTTCTTTGGGGGTTAAAGTGAAATTTGGGGAGATAATGTAAAAAAGAACCCTTTTTTCCACGGGACAATCATCTGTTCGTTAGCAATCAGTGCAAACGCTTTTACAAGATTCCCTTTAGATGGTCAAGGGCAGCCACAGGCCGCTTGCTCAGCAGCAAACCTGCGGGCCGAGCAGGCCACGGCAGAAAGCGGAGAAGGCTAGAGGAATGCCGTCCTCGGAAATACAAACCACAAGGGACAGAAATTAAAATAAGTGCCCAGGCCAGGAAGGACACAAACTTGTCCTGCGAGTTTTGTATGATTAATTTACCTTATCTTAAGCATCTCATTATTTGTCACATAGAAATTCACCACTGCCTTTACTTAAATGTTTCCTCCCAATTTCACGAGCAAGGATAAGGTATGTTTTATTCCGTGTCCCTTTTGTGATTCAGAACACTGTGTGGGGATCACAAAAGCATAAACAAACAGACACAAAGGCCTGTCAATACATGACGTGTGAGAGTCATGACCAGCGTCCTGCACACGTGGGTTTTCTCCGCTTGAGTTTCCTGGTCTTTCAGCGCCTGTGTTAACACACTCAAAAGATGTGGGGGGTGAGCGGGGCATAATGAACCCCTTCCAGGGACTAAATAGTACCTTTTAAAATATCAAATTGAAAGAGTCAACAGAAAATAAAAAGTAAGAAGGGGTACTGTTTTCCTTTTGGAGACATTTGTTTTCATTTGTTAGCAAAAGGCTTTCCAAATTGTGTTCTGCGAAGACCCGAGCAGTGCCAGGGAAAAAAAGTGACTTTACATCATGTTACTGTTGGTGCAAGATGACCCTCCTTTCAGCTCTGCTACGGGAAACCGCATCCCGGGATGCTGCTGGTACCCGCAGTGGGTGTCCCTCATCACCGCCATGGGGCGTGCAGTGCTGGGTGTGGAAACGCCCCAGCTTCCCGTCTGTTCTTCTGGGGGTCAGCATGTACCGTCTCCTGGCCAGTGCTCCCAGGCATGCTCCGGCTCATGCTGCCTGTGGACCGCTGCGCCGGCGCGGTGACATATCTGGGGTCCCTGCAGAAATAGCTGCGGGTCCCAGAATTGGCTACATAATATCCAAATTGTTTCCAAAGCGATTGTGCCAACCGACATCCTTACCAGCACAGCCAAAGGGCTCTCAAGGATCCATCTCACCAACAAGTAGTATTGTCAGACTTTGTAACTTTTGCCAATCTGGTGGGTGCAAATGGTATCTCATTATTGTTTTAATTTGCATTTCTCAGATTACTAATGAGGTTAAGCATCTGTTCATGTGTTTATTTGCCATATTTTTTCCTCTGCTGTGAACCTATTAGGTTGTTTGCCTTTTTATTACTGATTTGGTGAAGTTTTTCGGTTTTTTTTTTTTTTTAGTATATTTCGATGATTAATCCTTTGTTAGTTAAATGTGTTGCCAATCTGTACTCCCAGTTCATGGCTTGTCTTTTCACTGTTTTCCATGTATATGTTGAGACACAGGAGTTCTTAATTTAATGTAGTTGACTTTCTTGCTTTGTTTCCTGGTTGTTGTTGTTTTTTTCTTTTTCTTCTTCAAGGTTTGTTTTCTGTGACTATCTTAATACCTTTTGCCCCATCTCAAGGTTGTGAAATTATTACGCTGATTTTTCTTGTGAGAGCTTTTAAGTTTTGTGATTCATACTGATGTTCTTAGTGCACAAGTAGAATTGGTCCGAGTTTGCCGAAGGGGGTGGGGAGCTTGGGAGAAAATTCCATCCCCTCATGGATAACCAGTTTCTAACACCGAAGATTAAACAGCCCATTTCTACTCGCTCCTTGGTCATGCTACTTTCTTGTGTGCACTTCTCCACGAGTTAAACGCATGTTCTGTAGGTGCGTTGGGTAAGCCTTTGCAGAGCTGTAGCAGACCTTGAGGCCGGCCCGGTGCTACGCAGACCTAGCTCGGGAGGACAAGCAGGGCTGCTGCGGAAGCAGTCACCGGAGGGGACCACGACGGGGATAGAGGCTAACCCAGTTCCCCTCTCAGAGGGCCGAGTGCCTTTCACCTTGGGAGCGCTCTTCTTTGCCGTGGCCTTGAGGCAAGGTCGTGGGAGCTGAGTCAGCTTGCTGCAAGGGTGTCTCCGTAGTGGGGCCTGAGTCCTTGTGCACGAGGAGCAGCGAGTCCCGGAGACTCTGCGCCCCTGGCAGCCCCGCGGCCGTGGGCTGGGCCGCTCTGTGAGGCACGGCTTCTCGGACCTGGAGACCCCCCCGAGGGCCTGTGGCCACGGAGTGCCCGTGGCCCGGGTTCCTGGTTCTGCCACGAGGCCTGGGAGTCTGCCTCTTAGCAGGTGCCTGCGGGAACCCAAACCCGTCCGTCTGGGGAGCACGTCTGCTGTGGCTTGGAGGAGACACAACGGCATCCTTTTGTCCTGAGTCCTGCACCTGGATAACATTTCTGTGTTCCACTGGGCCCCTGGTCTGCTGTCCATGCCCGCCCTCCTCTCCCTCTGCCCTCTTCGCCCCTCCGCCCCGCCCGCCCAGCCCGCCTGCTGTGTCTGAGCCTGTGACAGGGACTCGGCGTTCCTCGCATTTTCTTCCCTGCAGGTTTTAGAACCCACTTGCCAGAGTCCTTGTCGCCATGGTGGGAGCAGAGGCACGAAGATTTACCTGAATTTGGGGCCAAGTGACATCTTTTCTCTCAGTGCTCTGACCTCTCAAGCGTCTCTTCTCTTGCTGTGTTAGCTTTGGGTTAGCACCTTTCAAGGAAGCTCAGCGGTTTTCTCCACAGTTTCGCCCAGATTCTGTTAGATTAATTCCAAGGTATTTTGCTTGGTTATTTTAAAGAGCACCTTTGCACGTGAGGCCCACCTGGAGGGGCTTCTTTGTACTTACTGTAAGAACTAGAATATTCCAATTTGCCTCAGAAATTGACTTTCAGTGCCTTACTTCTTTTTTAAAGGTAATTTTCTATTGTTGCCTTCTTAATTTCTTTCTCCCTCTCCCTCCTCCCTCCTTCTCTCTTCCTCCCCTTTCCCTCTCTCCCCTTCCCATTCTCTCTCTTTCTCAGTAATTTGGAAGTCAGGCACCCTGCACCCCATTTCTTTTCCTTTAGGAACAATTCCAAAAAATTCGGCATGCCTTTTGAACATTATGGAATCAACAGTTACTTTACTATTCTGTCCTTTTCACCAATATAAGAATCTTATAAATGCATTTGCTATTGTTAATGTAAATTTAATTTCTATAAAGTTTTGTAACTGTATGAATTAAACATTTCCATTGTCATTTTATATCACCAAAGTGTGTTAGACATGCCTAGGGTCTCCTGCAGAGTGTCCTCCAAACTCCTTTTGTGAGGATTTGATAGAGGTAAACGCCCTTAAGTTCACATTCAGCTGAGAATGTTTTGATTTTATCCTTTTGATACAAAGATACTTTCATAGTTAGAAAATTCTGGGTTGATATATTTTTTATTGCAGTTTTAAAATGTCTTTGATATAATGTATTTCTTTTTTCGTTTTTGACTTATCTTTATGGCGTGGTATCAGGCCTCCTGAATCTGAAAATTTTGTCTTCTCAGTCATGAAAAAATCACATACCCTTACCACTTGGTGTGTGTGTGTTGGTTTGTTTTACCTCCTACCAGATGACGACTACCCCCATGTCCTGTGCGTCACTTAACGCTACTTACCTTCCCACCTTTCTACCCCCAGGTGGGGGTCCTGACGCTTTTTCAACTCTATGTTCTAATTCTCAAATTCTCTCTCTAGTTAGAGCATAACATGCTTTGGCATCCATCTGCTGAGTTTTTCTATTTTCTTTTTTTTTTTTTTTAATAAGAGTAAGCACATTTTTTAAAAGATTTTATTTATTTGACAGACAGAGATCACAAGTAGGCAGAGAGGCAGGCAGAGGGAGAGGGAGAAGCAGGCTTCCCGCTGAGCAGAGAGCCCGATGCGGGGCTCGATCCCAGGACCCTGAGACCATGACTTGAGCCGAAGGCAGAGGCTTTAACCCCCTGAGACACCCAGGCGCCCCCATCCACTGAGTTTTTCATTCCCAAAACCAAATATTTGCGTTTAGTGTGATTTGTTTTTACTTTTTGAAGTCTATCTGTTGTTTGGGATGGTCTCTCATTTCTCTGTCATACCCTATCAATGACCTTAGCAATTTTTTAAAACTAATAAACTTCATGTCATAGAGCAGTTTAAGCTTTACGGAAAGTCTGAGCAGAAACTACAGAGGGGCAGCGTGCGCTCCCTTCCTCGCCCCCAAACACACACACACGTTTTCCTCGATGATTGACATCTTGTGCATGTGGGATGTCATCCGTTGAGGCTTCGACCCTGATGCACGACCACTAACAACTTCCAGTAGGGATCTTTCTTGCTGTTGTACGTTCATTCAACGTACAAATTTGTAGTGGACGATCTCTAACGACATGCACCCACCATTTTAAGGTCATCCAAAATGGTTTCACTGCCCTAAAAATCACCCATACTCCACCTGCCCGTCCCCCACCCCCCGCAAACCCTGACGGGTCTTTTCACTGCCCCCATCATTTTGCTTTTCCACAGTGTCACAGGGCTGGAATCACACAACAAACAGTCTTTTCAGACCAGGTCCTTCGCGCGGGGATGCGCATTCAAGGTTCCTCCACCGTTTCAGGCTTGACAGCGTCTTCTTCTCATCACGGACTACCCCGCGGTCCGGATGGACCCCAGACTGCGTATCGACTCACCCCGCTGCTCCCGCGCTCTGGCGATTATTAATAAAGCTGCTATGAACACCTGTTTGCAGGTTTTTGTGTGGACATGTCTTCAACTCTTTGGGGTCAGAACCAGGGAACACAATTGCTGGACAGAGCGAGTATACCTCCTTCTGGAAGGAACCACCCAGCTGCGTACCGACGAGGTCACAGCTGCTGGCACCCGCAGCAGCGGCGAGAAGAGCTCCTGTTGCTCACCTGCTTGTCGGCGTTCTGGAGTGGCCTTCCTGACACACCTGCGGCGGCGTCCCTTCGCTGTCATTTGCGACTCCTGACGACCAACGGTGCAGAGCATCACGTGATGCACTGACGCGGCCTCTGCACATCTTTGCTGAGGTGTTGGCTCCTTTTCTAATCAGGTTCTGTTTTTTCAGTGCTGAGTTTTAAGAGTGCAGTATACGTTCTGGAGGCCAGTCCTTCACGAGATGTGAATTCTGCCATTAGTTTCTCCAGTCTGCAGCTGGCGTTTCCATCTTCCTAAGTGTCTTTTACAAAGCAGAAGTTTTTAATTTTAATTAAGTGATTTCCTTATTTCTTTCGTAGACTGTGCCTTTGGTGTTGGGTCTAAAATGTCACCGGCAAACCCAAGGCCCTTGGACTCTCTCCTGTGATCTCCTCTAGGAATTTATGGTTTCGCATGTTACATGTGGGTCGATTATCCATTTTCAGTTAATGTTCTGAAGGGTGTGAGGTCTGTGCCTACATTGATTTTTGTGCACGTGTCTGTCCAGTCATTCCAGGACCCATCGTTGAATTGTTGAAAAGACTCTCTTTGCCCATTGCGCTGCCTTGGCTCCTTTGCCCAAGATCAGTAGACTGTGTACGTGGGTCTATTTCTAGGCCCATCTGGCCCCCTGATCCGTTTGTGTGTTCTTTCCCCAGGTTCCACACTGTTCTGATCACTGAAGCCGCATGACAGGTCTCGACATCGGACGCTGGCAAGTCTCCTACTTCACTCCTCCCCCGTGGAGTTTGGAAAACACAGTAAGGAAACATATATCTAGATATAATGCCATATGCATATATATATGTATGTGGCATTAAAAAATCATAGTGTCTCTGGTTGTTCCTGCTGACTTTTGCCTAATATTATAATTTTTTAAAAAATTGAGCTCATGTTTCTTAAATGTTGTCTGTGAAAATTCTTTGAAGCCTAATTTCAAATGTTTCCCTCAGAAAAGACTTCTGCTTGATGCCACAAGTTGAAATACAGGACCCTTCGTATGGCGATTTCTAACCTGGGGCGTTTAGGGCCACTCTGCCTGAAGGATACTTTGAGGTGAATTTTCAGGAGATAGTTTTTTTTATTCTTTTCACATAAACCTAAGACAGATGATTTTGTTTATTTTCAGGTTCTACAGTTCAGGTATAGAGTTGCAAATAAGATACAGGCTACCATTGAATTTGGATTTCAGGTGAACAATGGATACATTTTTAACACACATGTTTTGTAGGACATAATTTACACTAAAGGGGAGTCACTTACCTGAAATTCACATTTAAACGGGCATCACTAACCCTGGCAGCCCTGGTTCGTGTACTTTTTGAAACAGTTCTTCCTCTCACTTACAGCATTCCAGTTCCAAACATTTAGGTTCTTGATCCCTTTTAAGGGAACTTTTGTACATGGCGTGGGTCGGGTACACTTTGTTCCCTTGCCCTCGGAGAGCCAGTATTCCCAGGACTGTTGATTAAAGAGATTATCCTTTCCCTCCCAAATGGTCTCCATACCCTTGCTGAAAATTGTTTGCCATGTAAGATAGGATTTGTTCCGGGACTGTTTGATTCTTTGGGCGCGCTTCTCCAGGTTGATGCCAGAACCACACTGTTTTGACTTCTGCAGCTTCATAGAAGTTTTGAAATCAAGGCCTGTGAGTCCTCGAGCCGTTTTTCTTTTATGGTTATTTGGCTTACCCACAGCCCCATGAGAGTTCGTAACAATGTGAAGGTAGATTTTCTAAATTATGCAAAAAAAAGCCCTTTTAACAAGGGATTTTAATAAAAATTGCATTAAATCTGCAGATCGCTGTGAGCCGGACCGGGGCTTGGACAATTCAGGAGCTCAGACGGCCTCCTCACGTCTTTGTGTCTTCTTCCGTTTCTTCCCCAGTTTCCCTTCTGTAGGTCTTTCACCTCTGTGGTTAGGTTTATTCCTAATTATTTTACTCTTTTCTATATTATTGTAAATGGAATTATTTCCTTAATTTCCTTTTGGGGATCGTTCATTGTTAGTGTTTAGAACGCAACTGAATTTTGTGTGAGAATTTCATGTCTCACAACTTCACTGCATGTGCCCCTTTACCCGTAACAGGTGTGTGTGTGTGTGTGTGTGTGTAAACTTTCAGGTTTTCTACACCAAAGATCATTTAATCTGCAAACCTAGAGGGTTTTACTTAGAATCTTTCATTTTTTACTGTAAAAAATTTTAAAGGTCATGTAAACTAATATTAAAGTTGGAAAAAATAAAAAGAATTAATCATCTAATTGAAACAAAGAATTCCTGCACAACCCTGGAATGAGGAAGAGGATGAAGATTGCAATCACTCGCCATCTTGAAACCACGGAGCAGGAGCTAGGGCTGCGCTTACTCCCGGAATCTGGGGTGTTGCCCAAGCCCTCCAGGGTTGCTATCAACAACACTGACAAACAAAAAACCGGAAGGAAATGTAGATTCCTGTTGGGAAGCTAGAAAAAGAAAAGCTAAACAAATGAAAGGAGACTAGGAAGTGAGTTTAATAAAGATGATAAAACTGGAATCAATAAAGATTAAAGATTGAACTAATCAAACAGGAAGGAAACAAAGTAGATAACAAGATACATTTTATCCAAGGTGTTCTTTTCATCCGAACAATAATATAATTAAACTGTATGTGAACCCAAGTAGGGAGCAAATGTGCAATCCTACACAGAAACGTACACACAGAAGAGTTAAAATACTTAGAAGTAAATATTATCTATAACTTCAGAAAAATAGCTGAAGAAACACAGAGAAGGGAAACAATCCTCTGCTGAAACACACATGATTAAAATGATGCAAGGAGAATTAGAAAATTTGAGTACAATGTTGCCCAAGGAAGGTTGAAAGGATATTAAAGATCAGCCTTAAAAGAGGTAAAAAGTTAAATCGTTTCAGATTTTAACATTTAAGCAACCGACAAATCCAATGTTATCTAAACTATGCAAGAGAAACAACAAAAAACATGAAGTGTTCCCCGGGTCATTTTATGAAAACAGGACAAATTATTACTGAACCTGATAAATACAGAAACATTAAAATCACAGACCAACATTAAACATTAATATAGCTAAAAAATCTAAATAAAATATTACTAATTAAAATATGTAAGTAAAACTAGCCAAAGAATCACTAATTATGATCAAGTAATATTTACTCCAGGAATGCAGAAACAGTGAAAAATCAGGAAAATAGCAAAATAATTTACTTCATCAACAAATTAAAGATAGAGGCTTCAGCATGGGCTCTCATAAGCACCACAGATTCTGGATAGAACTTAAAAGTCATTCCCAATTATGCGGAAAAAACAAAAAACTTTAGGAAAACAGTAATAGAAGAAAACTAAAAATATAAAGTACCTTTAGCAAAAATCAACAGGAAAAAAAAAAGTTTTAAATGGCGATTTGTGGAAGTCATTTACATTAAAATAAAGAGCAGTAGAGAGTGCTTCCCATGGATGGCTCCACTAATTGCAACATAACAAATAAGTCACTGAAACATGATCATAAAAATGGAAGATCCAAGAGAATTTAATTTTTAAAAAGTAACAAAAAATATTCGGTACATAATATGATTCAGGATAACTAAGCAGAAATCAATAAAGAAGCAGTCACTGAAAATTTTGGACAAATATTTATTAAATTACATTTAAAATTGGTTTTTAAAAAGTTAGAAATAATTTAAACAATTAAGGTCATCATCAGGTCTTCCTAGGCTTACCTTGGCTGTGACAGTTTCCCAGATTTTCTTCCTATTTTTTTTTTTTTTAAATGGATTTGACAGTTTCGTGTTTTATGGGTCAGGTACTTTGTAGAATAAACTCAGGGTTTCTTTTTGTTTTTTTGTTTTTTTTTTTTGGTTTTTTTAATGGTTTTTTTGTTTGTTGGTTTGGTTTGGTTTGGTTTGGTTTTTGCTCTGGACCAGACTGGAGTTGTGGGTTTTGAGGAGGAAGACCACAGAGGTAAAATACCATTTCCAGCACTTTGTCGCCTTTTTCAGGGAGATCATTTCAGGCATCTGTAATACAGTTAAATTATTTTTTGTCACATTTGGCTTTCCATCTGGGATCCTAAATGATCTCTGAAAACTTTGCATACATAAATGTTCACTCTGTGCCCTAAAGTTCTGTGGGCTTCACAATGTTCTGTGTCAGGCATTCACATTACGAAATCTTAGAGAAGAGTTTCATTGTCCAAAATAACCTCTGGTCTTCATCTAGGGAGCCGCCGCACCTCCCTCATAGCCCCCGGCAATACTGATTCCTTTGCTCACTCCCGTAGTTGTGCCTTTCCCACAATGTCATAAACGGGATCATGCGGCAAGTCTTCATACCAGCTTCTCTCACCTAGCAACAGGCATCTACGATCCACCCGTGTCCTTGCTCATTTCCTGTGTCGCTGCATCACTTCCCAGCCTATGGATGCGCCTGTTGGAGGACATCTTGACTGATTCAAGTTTGGGGCGATTATGAATAAAGTTGCTGTAAACATTGACATGAAGGATTTCTTTCATGGACATAAAATTTCCAAACTGACTGGGCAAACACCCTAAGTCCGATTACTCGATCATATGGCAAAATTATGTTTAGTTTTGTAAGAAACCACTACGCTGTCTTGCACAGCGGCTGCTCCAAGTTTCCGCCCGCCAGCTCTGAGGGGACCCCCCCCCTTGTGGGTCTGCACGTCCACCAGTAACTGTTAGTGAAGTCCCTTTGTTCATTTATCAGAGCCACCAATGTATGTGCTGTGGGATATTGGTGTTGTAATTTGCAATTCCATAATATCAAACAATATAATATTTTTATGAGTTTATTTGCTGTTATCTACTCTTGGAGGTCTCTCTTCAGATATTTTGACAACTTTACAGGAGTTTGCATTTTTATCATTGATTTTTAAGAATTCTTTGTGTATTTTGGATACAAGTCATATATCAAATATTTCCTATCTTATCTGTGGCTGACGTTTTGATTCTCTTGACTATGTATTTCACAAAGCAAAAGTTTTTATTTTGAAAATTTCAACTTATCTCTGTTAGCTAAATTGAAATCAAATAATTTAAAAAAATTTCCTGCTTACCTGTTGAGTAAATCTTGGAGGAAAGTGTAACATCTTTGTGTAGACAAAGATGATGATGATAGATTGGATCCAATTTCCCAGCACTGTATCCTGACTCCACTCCCCTGGTTTTGCTTCTTGGTCAAACATTAAGTGCCTGGCTCTCTGTGGGTCTGTTTCCGGGTTCTCAGTTCTGTGCCGTTGGTCTGTACCTATTCCTTCCTCAGCACCGTGCTACTTTTATTACTCCAGCTTTCCAGCAAGTTTTGGGAAAGTTCTCGCACTTTGTTCTTCAGCATTATTTTAGCTCCTCTAGATCTTTTGCTTTTAATACTTTTTAAATTAACGCTTCATTTTTTTGAGTAGTTTTAGGTTCACAACAAAACTGAGGGGAAGGAACAGAGATTTCCCATAGACCCCCCCCGGTCCTCCCATAGGCACAGTCGCCCCCGTCATCAGTATCCCCACTGGAGGGGTGTCTGGGTGGTTCAGTCAGTGGTCGAGCGCCCGGCTCTTGGTTTTGGCTCTGGTCATGATCTCAGGGTCTTGAGATGGAGGCCCTCATGCGGCTCTGCACCCAGCATGGAGTGTGCTTGTCCGTCTCTGTCCCCTTCTGCCCGCCCCCCCAGATAATAAATAAATAAAATCTTAAGAAAAAAGTCCAAACTTTTGGTGCATTTATTACAATGGATGAACCTATGGGGACACATCGCTATTGCCCAAGTCCGTAGGTTACATTAGGGCTCACTCTTGGTGGTGTACACTCTGCAGGGTTAGATAAAAGTGCAATGTCATCTACTCACCATAATGACATCACACAAAGTAGTTTCACTGCCCTAAAATGTCCTCGGTGCTCCCCCTGTTCCTCCCTCCCTCCAGATCCTGGAAACCAGTGGTCTTTCACTCTCTCCCTAGTTTTACGTCTCCGGAACGTCACGTGTTCAGAAGCATACAGCATGTGGCCTTGTTGGTTGGTTTCCTTCAGTTAGTAATAAGCATTCAAGACTCCTCTGTGCCTCCCCATGGCTGAGGGCTCATTTCTTTTCACTATTGAATAATATTCCGTTGTCGGGACGGACCAGTCCATTGACCCATTCACCTTCTGAAGGACATCGTTGATGCTTCCAAGTTTCAGCAATTAATGTTTTCAAGCTTTAGCAATTATTAATAAAGCTGCTATAAACACCTATGTACACATTTTGGTGTGAATCTAGTTTCTAACTCCTTTGGACAAAATAAAACAGTGAAGTTGCTGGATCTCATGGAAAGATTATAATTAGTTTTGTGAGAAACCACCAAACTGCCTTCTGCAGTGGCTGTGCCCTTTTGTACCCCTGCCCCCAGCAGCGAGGCCGAGTTCCCATGCCCCTGCCCCTCATCAGCACTGGGCACGTCAGTGCTCTCAGGCCGTTCTGGTCAGTATGCAGTGGTGTCTCATGATCTGATTTTATATTTTCCTGGTGACATAGGATGTGGAGTGTATTTTTATATGTTTATTTGCTGTCTGCACACCTTCTTTGCTATGCTCTCTGTTAAGGTCTTTGGCACACTTCTTAAACTGTTTTCTTATTGTTGAGTTTTAAGAATTTTTTGTATATTTGGATAACAGTCCTTTATCAGATGTGTGCGTTGTAAATATTTTCTCCCAGTTTGTGGCTTGTCTTCTCATTCTCTTGACATTGTCTTTCTCAGAGCAGTTTTTAATTTTAATGAAATTACCAATTCTTTCTTTCATGGATTATTTACAAAAAGCCATCACTACACCTTAAGGCACCTAAAGTTTCTCTGTTTGATCTCTAGGAGCTTTATAGTTTTGCATTTTATGTCTAAGCCTTAGATCCAAATTGGATTAATCTGTGTGAAGATTGTAAGGTCTATATTCTAGGCTTATCTTCCTGCCTGTGGCTGTCCAGTTGTCCCGACACTGAAGCATGCCACCACTGAGCAAATGCAGGTGTGATTCCTCGTCCCACCAAGACCTCTGTCTGCAGCCGTCCTACTCCCTCCACGTGGCTGCTTGACGTACACTGTGCACTTCCTCCAGGACCTACGAGGGATAGACTTCTCTGTTTCAGTCTCTTCCTGGTCTTTAGTTGAACCCCATCTCACCATCAGGAACCCAAGGGCTCTACTCAACAAATGTTATTTAACAATTCACAACCCTTATATAAGCATACTTTGTTGGTATTTTTTCTTTTCTTTTCTTTTTCTTATTGTGTTATGCTAGTCATCATAAAATACATCATTAGTTTTTGATGCAGTGATCCAAGATTCATAGTTTATGCACCACCCCCAGGGCTCCATGCAATCTGCGCCATCCTTGACACCACCACCTGGCTCACACAACCCCACTCTCCTCCCCTCTAAAACCCTCAGTCTGTCGTTATCTTGAACAAACCACTATGTATTAGATTAACTGAGAAGAAGAAAAACAAAAGTTTCTATTTTACCTTCACTTAGTTGTTCTCTGATGCTCTCCCTTGCTTTCTGTAGACCTCAGGATCTGACCTATATTATTTTCCTTCTCTTTAAATCATTTCATTTAACATTTTTTCAAGAAAGTTCTACCAGAAACAAATGTTTGTCTCGGAGTCTTTATCTCTTCATCACTCTTGGAAGATAATTTCTCAGGGTACAGAACTCTAGGTCATTTTTTTCTCTAAATACTTTAAATACGCTGCTCGTCTGTCTCCTTGCTTGATTGTTTTCTGAAGAGAATCAGAGGTAATCCTCATTTCTTTATCCATGGGTTGGATGTGCTTTTCCTCTGGCTTCTTTTGAGATTTTTTCCTAGATCTTTGGGATTTTTTCCTACAGTTTGAAAATGGTATTGTCACATACGGTGTTGTGGACACTTATCCAGCTAAATGTCCCCTGAGCCTCCCAGGTCTGTGGTGTGGTGTTTGGCATGAATTTGGGGGGAAATCTCCATCACTATTGTTTCAAATGTTCCTTCTGTTCCTTCTTCTCTTCTGCTTCTGGTGTTTCCCTCGTGGCCATGTTGCATCTAACAGGCTCCCCCACAGTGCGTGGATATTCTGTCTTGTTTCTTTCCGTCTTTGTTCCATCTGCTTTTTGGCTCTCGTGGATTCCACTAGTATGTCCTCTGGCTCAGGGAGTCTTTCCTCAGCTGTGTCCATGCTGCTAACGAGTTCATCAGAGGCATTCTTCATTTTTGTTACAGTGTTTTTTACCTTTATATTAACTTTGTCTCTTCCCGGGGTCTGCCATGTCCTTGCTCACACCGTCCCTCTGTTCCTGCCATGTCCTTGCTCACACCGTCCCTCTGTTCCTGCCATGTCCTTGCTCACACCGTCCCTCTGTTCCTGCCATGTCCTTGCTCACACCGTCCCTCTGTTCCTGCCATGTCCTTGCTCACACCGTCCCTCTGTTCTTGTGTGCTGACTACTTCACCCACAGAGCCCGAGGCACACTCATCATGCCTGTGTTTAAATTCCCGGATGGTAAGTCCAACATCCCTGCCACGCTGCTTCTGATGTTGCCCTGTGTCTTCAAATCGTTTCTTGCCTTTTGTTGAGCTTTCTGGGTTTTTTTCTTTTTTTTTCCTTGATCACTGAGCACGATCCCCTCAACAGAAGGAACTGCTGGAAGTGGGTCTTCACTGGTGTGGTGGTGAGTGTGGGGAGAGGAGCGTCTGTAGTCCTAGGATTAAGACTGTGGACTTCACACGTGATCCTCAGATTTGTTCCCCCTCATGTGGAGCAGGATGGCTGGAAGGGCTAGACTCGGGCATTGCCCATCCCGCTGCTCAGTTAGACTCTGGCACGTAGCTTCCCTGGGTTAACTGGTCATCCTGTGTCCAGACCTTGTTAGGGGGAACAGACAGGTCTGGCATGTTACCAAGTGGGTCCTTTCCCCTCCTGTGGGAAGTCTGAGGGCATTCCTCTCTGATATTTATTGAGGGAATCTGGTTGAGCTCCTGGAGGGAAATCTACTATTGTGGGGACTTTCCTAAGACTTGATCCCCCCCCTGGAGTTTTTAAGTCTCAGACACAAGCCTCTAGAACTCATCTGCTCATCTCGAGGCACTGGTTCCCACAACTGCTCCCACACAGGAGTCCTTTCTCAGGAAACCAGGAGACCCTTCACATGAACTGGAGAGTAAGTCTATTGAAATCTACAAAGTAGGATTTGGGGGTTTTAGCATGGATTTTATTAAACTTGTAGCTCAAGTTGGAAATTACTGACATCTTAACAATATTAAGAAGCCCATTCCTCCCCCTCTCTCTCTCCTTAGATCTTTGTTTTCTTTCATCAATTTTGAATTTTTCCACATATAAATGCTATATATATTTTGTTAGGTTTATAGCTAAGTGTTTCGCTTTTATGTTTTTTTAAAAGATATTTTCATTTGAAATTCCAATTGTTCATTGCTGTGGTGAGAGGAAGCAATTAACTATTGTAGATCAGCCTTTGTCCTGTCTTTCAGATGTGGCTCACTTGTCTGCCTCCCCTCTCAGTGGTGGATCT